>NW_004457390.1:0-53586 GCF_000313135.1 Acanthamoeba castellanii str. Neff
CATTCACTCACTTCACACACTCACCCAACCCCCGCATCCACGACGCGCCCAATCACGGCACATGCACACACGACCCCATGGCACACTCATCCACACCCACATCACGTCGCGACGTGCAAAGCTATCGCTACCCCACTCCGCCAAAACTGCATCCACACGCACATGAATTTGTCATGGGCACAACGACACTCTCACCCCAATACACTCCACACTTCTCGCACCTCAACCACTTCACCCCCTCTTCGCTTCGAGCTGCCGTCATTCCATAGACCTCACCTGAGCATTACCCGCAGCGCGTGCAAGCAACAGGCCGCGCGGACTAACTGTGGTGGTGGTGGTGTGTGTGTGTGATCTCCACCCATAGCATTCTGGCGCAGGAGCGCATGCTATCGCTGCCGGTTCAGGCCAAGGACTCGGTCGACGTCATCGGCTTCGTGGACGTCCTCGACGTCCTCACTCACATTGTGCGCCTCTGCTCCGAGGGCAAGACCCATCCCGAAGCCGACGAAGCGTTTGAGTGCGTCCACTCCTCCCACCACCAACACACTCTCCAAAAAACATTCTTGACATTTCGCCTCACCACAGGAATACCATCATGATGTACCAGAAGGGCTTCAACTTTGCCAGCACCCCAGTGAGCGCCATAATAGGTATTATGATGAATATTAAAACGATTCTTTATTGTTTCCATTATTGACTAATGCTGCGCGTTTCGTGCAGATTCATCATCGCGAGACCCGCTCGTGCCCGTGTACGGGCGTGGCACGCTGGCCCAACTCATCGAGGAAGCCTTCTCGCGAGGCGTGCACAGAGTGCCGGTCTACAACAGAGCCAGCACAGTCGTCACCAACATCATCAGCCAGTCCGGTACCGCACACGCACACCTCACACACACACACACAACCTCCGCACACGCACGATTGTGGGCGACAACTCATGAAACAACGCGGGCAGACATCATCAAGTTCATTATGGGCAAAATGGACGAGGCCGGCAACCCGGAGGCGGTGCTGGGCTCGCTCATGGGCAAGACGGTCGACGAGCTGCGGCTGGGCACCAAGCCCGTCGTCTCCATGAGCGGCGACCTGCCGGCCTTCAAGGCCCTCCAATTGGTGCGTGGTCCAACAAACTCTGTTTTTTATCGTTCTTGTGGCCCTGGACGGCCGACCGAGTGATGGCGGAGCAGATGGTGAGGAGCCGGGTGAGCGCGGTGGCGGTGGTGGACAAGGTAGGACAGCTGATGGCCGACTTCTCGGCCACTGAAGTGCGCGGTCTCAGTGTTGATAATTTCCCGTACGACACGACACGACACGACACGACACGACACGACACACGATGCAATGAAACATGTGGTGATGTGGTGGGGCGGAATGGTACCAGATCTCTGCGCAAGCCCGTGATCACATTCCTCGAGCAGTCGCGAAGCCGCATAGGCCGAGCCGAGTGCTACCCGTTCTCGACGCCCATCATCTGCACCGGCGATACGCCGATCGAGACCGTCTTCCTCAAGCTGCACATGCACGGACTTCACCGACTCTGGATCGGTACGCCAGCTTGCACTCCCTTCCCTTCTGGAATTGAGACAACTGAATGTTTGTGTGCTGCGCGTGTTGTGTGTGTCGTGTCGCGGCAGTTGACGAGATGGCGAGGCCACTTGGCGTGATCACATTGACCGACATGATGCGTCTCCTGTTGCCGCCGCAGGAACCACTGGCCAGCACGCCTCTGAACATGTAAGAGCAGCGCTGCAAGAAAAAAAAAGAAACGTTTTTCGATTGTACTCGTTTCGCTGTTGTGTGGTTGAAAAGTGCGTTTTCAGGCGTACGGCGCGGTGGATTCCCGGGTGGTCGCCCACCCCAGTACTAACACCGCCTGGCGCAGCTTAACTTCGCTGTTCGGATGGGAAGCGGTGCTTTCTGCGCAGTATGGCCGTATCCACGTGCTGCTTGCCTTCTGTTTCTCCTGGCCATCCACACGAGAGATCTTGCAATGTGGAGCGTCACACACCCAGTTGCACCACAAGCAACCAGTAATTGGTGGATCACGCATGTGGTGGACATGGTTGTACCTACCCATACGCCAACAGGAAGCTCTGGCCAGGTGACGAATTGGTGGTTGGCCAGAAGGTGCAACTTTCTCCGTACTAACTCCTGCGAACCACTTAAGAGATCCAATTTGCAGGCAGTTGGCCCACTGGTCACAATGAATTGTGACAACTGCGGGCTATTGGTTGTACAGGTGAGCCACCCTTCCCATTGGCCTTCACAAAATCTCACAAGCTCCCAAATGCCTTACCTCACACGCCTCATAAAGATCTTTTGTCCTTCGCCCTACCAGCACACAACATGAAGGTCGTCCTCTGCCTGCTTGCACTCTCCCTCGCCAGTTCATACCATCAACATTCAACGAAATTACAAGAATTCAACTTAACATGCACTATATAAGCCAACCACAGATATCTTTGTCTCTTTGATCAAGGAGACACAGGATCTTCAAGTTGCTCAACAAAGCTGATGATTGGCACGTGGTGAGCAGGGGTGCTGGGTCAGAAGTACTACGGCGTGAACGAAGCCGCCCTGGGCTGGGGCGCCAGCGCGATCCCCGGCCAGATGGGCACCAACTTCCCGCTCATCAGCAACGCTTCGCTGGATTACTTCGCGGCCAAGGGCATGAACACCATCCGCGTGTCCATCATCTGGGAGCGCCTCCAGACCACCCTCTACGGCGCCTTCGATGCCACCTACGTCCAGTACCTCGTACGTTGATTCTCAGCTTTTTACTTCTGTTGCGTTACCAGAACTCATTCTTCTTTCTTCGTTCTTTGCTCTCTTCGCTTTCTTTTTCTTGAACATAGACGGACAGTGTGAACTACATCACCAACGCCAAGGGCATGTACTGCCTGCTTGACCTCCACAACTACCACCGCTACCGCGGAAACGTGATCGGTTCGGCCGCCGTGCCCTACGCGGCTCTGACCGACGTGTGGCAGAAGCTGGCGGCGCTGTACAAGAACAACAGGCTCATGGTCTGGGGCACCATGAACGAGCCCTACGGCGTGGGTTACCTCGCCGCTCAGCTGGGCGCCAACGCCGCCATCAAGGGCATCCGTAACGCTGGCGCCACTGTACGCCCCCAATGGTAATCACAACTTTATTAACCTAACACCACCACCTGATGCAACACAACAGCAATTGATCACGATCAGCGGCAATGACTACTCGGCTGTCTACTCGTGGGTGGGCACCAACAGCCAGTGGATGGGTCCGGCCAACATCACCGACCCTCTCAACAACTGGGTCTACGAGATGCACCAGTACTTCGACGGCCAGGGCGGCCAGACCGTCTGCCAGCCCAATTGGTTCCTTCCTACCAAAGTGGTGCCCTTGCCAATCATTGGGCAGCTCCTGACATTCCCATGTGCTCTCAGGAATGTCGACTATTACTTCGGCCCGGTCACCACCTGGGCTCGCAACAACGGCGTGTACGTTCATATCTCCGACCTGCTACTTTGACGAGACAACAAACTAACTTCGGCTCACTTCGACAGTAAGATATTCCTGGGCGAGTTCGGCATCAACGACTCAGACCCCTGCCTGGCGCTGCTCAACAGGCTCATGACCTTCCTCACGGTCAGTTCCCCCCCTAGCGCTTCCTATTGGCTTCTCGTTCTGACATTCTCATCCAATCACCACACGCTGCAGGCCAACGCGGACGTGTGGTACGGTTGGACGTGGTGGGCCGCCGGTCCCTGGTGGGCGCAGGACTACATCTACCTGCTCGAGCCCAAGGCCGACGGCTCCGACCGCAACCGCCTCATGGCCACCCTTCGTAACTACTTCCCCAAGGCCTCCGCTACCCCGAGCCCCTCGACCAGCCGCTTGCCGCCCAGCCCGAGCGCTTCGACCAGCCGTGTACCGCCCAGTCCGAGCGCCTCTACTAGTCGGGTGCCGCCCAGCCCGAGCGCGTCGACCAGCCGTGTGCCGCCCAGCCCCAGCGCGACGATCAGCCGCGTGCCGCCCAGCCCGAGCGCATCGACCACCCGCGTGCCGCCCCGCCCAAGCGTGACGACCAGCCGCGCGCCGCCCAGTCCATCGAGCACTCCCACGGCTTCTGGCAGTGGACCTAAGTACTATGGCGTGAACCAGGCGGCGCTTGGCTGGGGCTCCAGCGCGCTACCGGGCACGGCGGGCACCAACTTCCCGCTCATAAGAAACGCTTCGCTGGATTACTTCGCGGCCAAGGGCATGAACACCATCCGCGTGTCCATCATTTGGGAGCGCCTCCAGCCCACCCTCTACGGCGACTTTGACTGGACCTACGCCAACTACCTCGTACGCGCATCCCTCTCGCGCATTCCTCGCATTACTAGTGTTGGATCGCGGTTGCTGACTTCATTGTTGTTGGTGTTGTTGTGCAGATCAACAGCGTGAACTACATCACCAATGTCAGGGGCATGTACTGCGTGATCGACCTCCACAACTACCACCGCTACCGCGGCCAGCTGCTCGGCACCTCGGCCGTGCCGATCTACACCATCACCAACGTGTGGTACCGCCTGGCGGGCGTGTTCAAGAACAACCAGCGCGTCGTCTTCGGCACCATGAACGAGCCCTACGGCGTGTCGTACGAGGAGGCCTTGCGCGGCGCCAACGCCGCCATCTCCGGCATACGTGGTGTCGGGGCAACTGTACGCTCACTATCATCAACTTCGTTCCACTGATAGACTCTGCTGACACGACACTCACGACACGTAACAGCAACCGATCACGATCAGCGGAAGCGACTTCTCCGCAGTCAATTCGTGGGTGGGCACCAACAGCCAGTGGATGGGTCCGGCCAACATCACCGACCCGCTCAACAACTACATGTACGAGATGCACCAGTTCTTCGACGGTCAGGGCGGCCAGACGGTCTGCAAACCCAATCTCGACGTGGCGGCTGTGTTCGGTGGCGTGACCCAGTGGGCTCGCTCCCTCGGCGCGTATGTCCCAACCCTTCACATCGGCACACCTGACATCATAGTATGGTGACAATCTTAATTTGTGCAGTAAGGTGTTCCTGGGCGCGTTCGGAATCAACGACTCGGACGAGTGTCTGCCGCTGCTCAACAGGCTCATGACCTACCTGAACGTACCGTGTCCCTATTCCGCCTTTGAGCCAGTGACTGAACTAATGGACCCATCCAATCACCACACGCTGCAGGCCAACGCGGACGTGTGGTACGGTTGGACGTGGTGGGCCGCCGGTCCCTGGTGGGCGCAGGACTACATCTACCTGCTCGAGCCCAAGGCCGACGGCTCCGACCGCAACCGCCTCATGGCCACCCTCCAGAACTACTTCCCCAAGAAGGCCTAAGCCCTTTCCCCCCACCTTTGTATTTTTGAAAATAAAAATCGTTTCCATTTCATTCTATCATTTTGTTTTCTGCTAATGCTGCTGCTCCCTCCGGAGGTGTTGCTCACAGCTTTGGGCCACCTCCCTGACCCTCTCGACCTGCTGCGTGCGGGCGCCACCTGCCGTCTCTTCCACCACCTCACACGAGGTTTGCCCCCCCCCATCTCATTTTTTTTACCATTGGAGTCCCACACGAATAACACAATTTCAATATAGATGACCAGCTGTGGGGAGTGGTGTTGTGCCGGTCTGGGCACGAGCGGGCCGCCAGGTGGCACTCGCTGGTCTTTCACCCACGCGGCATCCTTAACGCACGCCTCCAAGGTGCGCAATCTCTGCATCGTTCCTACTCCGGTGTGATGTGAAGCTGACTACACTCACGCCACACTCCACGCACCACCGCACACGCAACACCGCACACGCACGCGCACCACCACAAACAAGGTGGCAATCAAGATGAGAGGCACGGGGGCGTGAGCACTGTGGCATGGCTGACATTCCTTGCCCGCCAGAAGCGCGCCCTAGTAGCGCACCTCAGGTCTGGCGAGCCCGAGCTGACAGCAAGTACAGCACTCGCCGAGGTTCTCACCACAATTCTGATGGCGACGCACAACACTCGCACGATGAACTCATGACACGACACACACGGCACACACTACAAATACTACAATTATGATTCGTGGTCGTCCAGGTGCTGATGGGAGGCACCTTCACGAGGGAGTGGCTCGCAGGGGTTCCCAAAATGTTCACCGGCGAAGTGAGGGCGGCCCTCTTTGCTCTGCCCTCGCAGTTCCTTCTCCACTTCGTCATCGCTCGACTGTGGGCTGCAACGCCCGATGGTCTGTTTCTCCCGCAAATTAATCCGTTGCGCAGCGATTCTCACACCGCACACGCACACGCACACGCACACGACCGCATCTATGCAGAGCTGGAGAGGCGTGTGCACCTGGCCGAGTGCGATCTGGGGGATATGCGGATGCAGTTAGCGTTGCATTGGATGCAGGAGAAGCTGTCACGCACGTTGGTCGAGAAGTTTAGTCCACTGCTGGCACTCGACGAACCCATGGTGCGGCTGGATGTATTCCACTATCGCACACTCACACTCACACACGCAACACGAACACGCCCGCACATTCTCACCAAATCCGCACACGTATCAGCACACACACACACACACACACACACACTAACAATCGGTATTGTCCGCCCAGGCCAGTCCACTGAGTGTGGGTGATACTGAGTCTGCTGATCCACAGCACTGGGCCAATCTGCTACAAGCGTCCAGTCTTGTGGTGGAAGCGCTGTCTACCTTGGAACTTCCCTTGTACATACCACACGGCACACACGGAACACACGGCACACACGGCACACACGAAACACGACACACGACACTCTCAGGCGATTCCCACTGGCTCACAGACAGAAATCACAGGGAGTGCAGACTGCTTCTCCGCTTCTACAGCGCGTACGTGCGTGGCCAGCCTACGCAACTCGACCGCGCTAAAGTTGAAGGAGAAGAAAACGAGGAGGAGGAGCAAGACCGTCTACTAGCTGTAGGCGAGTTGTTGGGACGTTTCGTCGCGTTCTGCGCCGAAGGTGGAGTGGACGGCATGGCCACGATTCTCCGGGCTCACGTTGACGCTCTTCTCCCGCTGCCGGTCGGGCCCACGGGGTCCACGCGAGAGCGGTTCTCGGCGTTGGCCCGACGACAGCGCAACCAGACGCTGGTGGCCGGCACGATCTGCTTCCTGCTTCACCACCGCACTTCTTCCTGCGCCACCGTCCAGTCTTGGCTTCAAGCCAACCAGTCCCGCGTCGACCAGTTCCTCCGGCGCGCTTCGGTACGAGTAGTTCATATTTCTGTATTTTCATTTTCTTTTTTCTTTTAATTTATATTTCTAAGTATAAATCAATTCTAACATTGATATACTATTATATATTTTTATATATCAATGTTATCTAATTGTGAGAACAGACGGTGGAGGATGTGGAGATGGAGGCTTATGTGCGTGCGACGGTGATGAACGAGCAAGGGGGCATGGAGGAGCAGGAGCCTGTGACGCGAGCCGATGATTCAATCGCCCGTGTGGTACGAAGACGAATGCAGGCCTACGTGCATGACCTCATCTCCCTGTCGGGCCGACCAACACTCAACCCGGCTTGCCCAGCGTGGGTCCTCAAGGTACGACAGACACCCTTGGCAGCCATGGCTGTGCGCGCACTGAGGGCCTTCTTTTCATCATTCAGAGGCTCTACTACCTCTGCGGAAGCCTAAGCTTAGTCATCAAAGGTACTCGACCGCACAGCCACAGCTCAAAGCTTGGTGGGCCTCCAGCTGATCCTTGTGAGCGCCCCCCCACCCAAAACAACAAACCTACAGCGGCGCCAATCCCTGAGCTCGACGAGGTTGGGCCGATAGGGTACGGGGAGCTGCACATCAAGCGAGGCGACCACCGGTTCCAGTCGCGCAGTTTCCTGCGTGACACGCAGCTCTCGCTGCCGCTCGAGTGGAGAGTGCAGGTGCCCGCGGCTTCTTCGCTCTTGTCCCTCACCGAGCACCACCAAGGGCATGATGCTGATGATGATGATGATGATGATGATGATGACGACGATGACGAAGATGGTGATGACGACGATGATGATGATGATGACGATGACATCACCTTTCACGCCGTACTCCTCCCGTACAACGGCTCCGCGGCCGGGACTCCGGTGGTGGAGTGCTCAGCCAGCCTGGCTGCGGTGGCCATCACTGCACAGCTGCCCGAGGGCGAAGCCGCCGTGCCCGCGCGGCTCTGCCTGACCACCCCGAATGCTACGAACCACACCGACGACGACCACGACAAGAAGAAGCTCAACGCCGGAGGTCTGCGCGGGTTGGTGCGGAAGCTGGTCCACAAGAACACGCGCAAGACAACATCACCGCCCATTGTGGCGGTCATAGACAACGCCGTAATTACCACGAAAGAAGTGTGCGAGCTGACGCTGTCCGTGTGCTGGACCCTGACCTTCCTCTGGCCCTCCTCCAGCTGACGCTGCGACATAAATAAGTACAATAAAAAAAAAGCGTGCTGTACTCACGCGACGACAAAAGGCCGCGGTGGAAGTAGTCCCTGCGTTGGGAGTAGGGATTTCGGGACAAGAGCCAATTACTCAACTGAAGGCTCACAGACAAATGAAAGGATACTCCGGAGTGACAACGACCTCTTCATCAGGCTCCGCGGGCACCCCACCTGGCTCGGACACCAGGTGGGTCGGGCTGCGGGGAGAATTTTGCTGCTGTGGTATTGGCTGGCTTCCGCCCACCAATTCGGGGTAGGAGCTCTCATTAAACCGTTGAACATTGTTGTTGCGTGCTACCACCTGGGCAGAGTTCTCCGACGATGGATACGACTCTCATTCCCAACCTTTAAAAGCCACCGCCCCAATCCTTGACCCACCCTCCAAACAGAACACAACAACCCAACCAAGGCACCCAGCCTTCTTCCCGCTCACACACAACTTTTTCAGCCATGAGGCTCCCCGCACTCCGCCGCAGCAACGATGCCTACGCCAAGGTCGAGGCTCCGCCGGACGACAACAGCGCCGATCACGAGGAGAAGGGGCTCGACAAGTGGCAGCAAAAGCTCAGCGCCGAGAAGACGGTCGAGCAGGAGCTGCCCTTCGCCAAGGGCACGAATAGCCCGCGAGGGTCCATTCGGTCTCCGCGAGCCCTCATCGCAGAGCGGGGCATCAAGAAGCACCGGGACAACGCACAGGCATCGGCCATGGAGGCCTTCCACGCCACCAACCCCGACCCGTGGGCTCTCGGCCACTGAGCAGCACGACAGGCACATAATTGTAAATCTGTAAATTTTCTCCACTGTAAAATGATTGGCATAAACTTGTAATTGATCAAGCACTTGATTGGCTCCAAACTATTGATTGGCAAATATGTTGGGACTCACGAGTGCAGCGCAGTCCAGCAGGCCACCACTTCGGCGCAGTGGTCGCACACGCGCTCGGCAGCTGCCCTGGCCGGCGACTTGCCCGGCGACGAGGGCGAGGAGGTGATCGAGGCCGAGGACGAGGGCGACGCCGAATCCGTGGCCCGGCTGGGCAGCACCGTTCGGTGGCGGCTGCACCGATTGCACGTCACCCGACCGCATCGCCGACAGTGGTGTCGCTGTCCGAGCACAACAACAACAACAACATCAGTCTTCTTGAATGCGCCGCACACGCACCACCGCACACGCACACGACACACACGCGCAGGCACACGCACACGCACGGGGTTGAAGGGACGCACGCGCTTGGTGACGGAGAAGTTGGTGGAGCAGAGCATGCAGGCCGAGGCGGCGGTGTCGGGCAGCCAGGGGAGCATGGGGAGGAGGCCCATGCGCATCCCGACCACGGGCGCCAGCGCCAGCGGACCCTGCACGCCCTTGAAGGAGACCGAGACGGCGTCGCTCCTGCGGGCCGTGGGCTGGATGTCGAGCGACGCGACGATCTTGCGGTTGATCCGGGCGCGCTCGGCCTCCACCAGACAATTGGCTGCCCAGCAGAGCGAGAGAGTCAATTAAGTGTATATTGCCATGACACACGCGTACCGCACACGCCGCACACACGTACCCATGTTTTTGAAGAGGGCGTTGATGTTGAGGTTGTTGCGAGCCGAGACGGGGAGCCAGCCGTCCACCTCGCTCGAGCGGGCGTACTCTTCGGCGACCTGTCCGTGTGCGGGCGCGCCCAGTCAACGGCGAACGCGTTCACACAAAAAGAAAACAAACAAGAAAAACAAAGAAAAGGGCACCTCGTGCGGCACAACAAACTCGGAAGAGGAGGGCAGGAGGTCGGTCTTGTTGCCCGCGAGGATGATCCGCAGCGGCGCGCCGCGCTTGATCGTCAGCGCCTGGTCCACCCAATACTTGGCCTTTTCCTGCAGAAGTTGGTCAAAAAACGAGTGCGATCGGTCGTGCATGATTGGGGGAGGGGGCGTAGCGTACAAAGCTTTCGCTGGAGCACACGTCGTAGACAGCGATCACTCCGTCAGCCTCCGTTATGTACATGGGAGTGAGGTTGTCGAAGCGCGCCTGGCCGCCTGCGCGCAATCACCGACAAGAATTAATTAATTATCAACAAAATGAAAAAAGAAGTGGTTTGGTTTGGTTTGGTTTGTTTCTAGGGCGGTGCAGGGGGCCGACGCGATCCGTACCCGAGTCCCAAACTTCGAGCCGCACCGTGTAGTCGTCGATCGTCACCTCTCGGTGGAAAAAGGCCGCTACAACAACAACAACAACAACAACAACTAACGTGGTGAGATAACAAGTGCGCACACGCATACAGGCACACAAACACGCACAACCGCGCGCACAGGGAAGAAAGGCGAGGGTGAGGGTACCGCCCATGGTGCATTCGCACAGGGACGAGGGTTGGCACTTGCCCGTCTTCCACATGTCGCAGATCGATGTCTTGCCCACGCAATCGTCCCCCACCTTTTTCATCACCACCGCACACACGACACACACGACACACACGTCAACGATGATCATCCAGCACGAGCGAAACGCCCCAGCGCTGGGTGGCTGATGGTACGGACCAGCACGACGCGGTAGACGAGCTCGGTCTTGCGCTGCTGCTGGCGGAGCGGAGGGGAGAGGAGCATGGCCATGCCCAGGTCGACCGGCCGCGGTTCGGCGGCCGACGCGCGCTGGCGCAGGGACAGCGGAATGGGCGACGACGTCGCCAGCGGCCCGTAGAAGTCATCGATGTCGTGGTGGTCGCGGCGGTCGGTGGCTTCTTCGAGGTCCCACGGCCGCCCTCGGGTGGGCAGCGAGGCGTAGGTGGCCGATCGAGAGGGCGGAGATGACGATGATGAAGAAGAGAAGATGAAGAGGAGGATGCGAAGGAAGTAGAGGATCGAGATGAGAAACGAGACTTATTGGGGGAAGGGGGCGAAGATGGGAAGTCGAGGGGAGGGGAGAGGTAGAATCGAGAGGCCTCCTCCAAATCGCGGATGAGGGCGGGCGGCAGAGAGGACGAGGGGAAGGTGGAAACAGAATCGAGGAAGGAGAAGGCGGTGGTGGATGCATTGGAAGAAGAATGCTTGCCTCGTTGTTGGGGACGAGATCGCGAATTGTTGTTGCTGCTGCTGAAAGGAGAGGATGAAGGCGAGAGGGCGTAGGAGTGGGCGATGATGAAGTAGATGCATTGATCGCGAAGCGAGGTCGGGCTGAAGTAATCGTCATCGCCATTTGGTGACTTCGATTTCGAAGATGAAGGCGATTGAGAATTAAATCTCAAAAAATCGCGCGATTTGCGAGCGTGTGGGGGCGACAGCGCCAAGCGCGCCGCCATGTGAGAGGTGCCCACCACCGCCGCCGATGCCGACCGCGTCCGTTTGTTCATTGCTGCAGATGACGAGCCACCAGCTGCATCCAGCACTGTGCTGGTTGCCGCCGGCGTTGGCGCGATGTCGCCTTCCAGGCCCTCTTGCGCGTCCAGCATCAAAATCTCTCGCGCGCTGCGTCCGGGCGGACGTTGTTGGTTGTGCCCCCACGTCTGTTCTCGACGTGCCACGTCCTGCATCTTGTTCGTGTCCTAGCTAACTCTCTTTCACGACTTTGTTGTTGCGCCTCCACGGTGATGATTGCGCCCCGACATGTTTTTCTGGCCAATTTTCCACTGGCCAATCCGAGCTCTGCATTTTATTCGAATTCGGGGTGTCGGTGAAGCGGTGCCATCTTAATTCCAGGTATTTGCATCCCATAACTTTTAAATGAGCGAAAAGAGCGCTGCTGACGTCACTACGTTAACTATCACAGCTCCTTCATTCGCCAAGTAATTATAATTGGGCCAGACTCCGCACAACAACAAACAAATACTGCTCGCGCCCCAGCACTACAACCAGGCCTCTGCCCAACAAGAACAAGAAGAGGAGGTTGTTCTGTGTGCGTGTGGGAGATGGAGAAGGCGGACGTCTCATCCAAGGTACCTGCCCACTCGCTCCGTTCGATTGATTGGCCGGAGAGAAAAGGAAAATGAAAGAGAGGGGGCTCGTACACTTTTGTTGATGACGTTGCCCCCCCCCCACCACAAAGGCTTTGTTTAGATGGGCCGCCTGGGTCCTCTCCAAGAAAGGAGTCTCCTTGCAGGTACCCCCCTTCGCCCCCTCGCCTCCATTTCTATTTATTGGCTCCACACACAAATAAATCTCTTTTCTTTATTAATCCCTCCAACCACAATTATGTAAATAAATATATTTATTTTTAACTGTTTATTCGGTCGGGCGCCGTACCAGGACGTTTCCGAATTGGGCGACGGAAACAAACTGGCCCGCCTGGTGGAGGGGGCCACCTCCAAGGTACCTCCCACGCGCGCACACACACGAAAGCCGCCACTTCACAGCGTCGGGCTCACTCGGCCCGTCATCTGTGTCGCTCGGCTTTGTAGACGCTTCCGATGGGCGAAAGAAGCGGCGGCGGCGGCGGCGTGGCCGTGGGAGCCAAGGGCGTGCAGAACACGTTCGTGCTGTACTCCATTCTCGCGTTCCTCTCCTCCGAAGGCATCCAGATCCCTCAATCCTGCTCTCCACAAGGTATGTTGCCGTGTGCGTGTGCGGTTGCATGTGTGCGGTGGTGCGTGTGCGTGTGCGGTTGTGTGCGGCGTGTAGTGACATGGCGTGATGGGGGCGACAGTGCTGGCGGCCGGCAATCAAGAGCAGATCGTGGGACTCCTCAAGCGACTCGCGTGGCAGTACCTGATCATGGTCTTCGCCGCCAAGGAGACCCGGCGGGCCGCCGACGGTGGACTGATCGCGTGGGCCACCCAAAAGCTGCATAACCACGACCACGTCGTCAGCCACAAAACGTTCGCTCCCACGCGCACCCTTGCAGCATCGCATTCAGACCTGCACTTCACGCCAATCCTTACTTGTCGCACACGCACACGCACACGCACCACCGCACACGCATGCACCTACAGGCTGTATAATGGCGAGGTGGTGCTGGCGCTGATCGAACTGGCAACCGGTGCACATGCGCTGCAATCAACCGTACGTTTGGAACCTGCCCGCGGGTCCGCAATTAGGAGCGTGCACACTCACCTTGCCCTGGATCGCGCTGGGCTATCGCCACACAGAGCTACAGCGCGCTCGACGCCGAGGCCAAAGCGAGAGCCCTCACCGAGGGCTTCGAGGCCGCCCAGACGCAGCTCGACATTCCCCAGGTCGTCGACGCCAGGTTCGACCCACTTGCTCGCTCACTTGCTTGCGCTTTATCGCATCTTTTTCTGGGGCTCACAACGACAATTCAGCGATTTCGTCTACCAGTCGATCGACCTCACCTCGCTCCTGGTCTATCTGGCCCTTCTGCGCCGCGTCCTCGACGGCAAAATCGACTCCGGAGGTATGCCATCGCGCATTTCTGCTGACGTCATCGTGGCCGCGTGGGCTGATGTATGTGTGCGTGTGCGGTCGGCAGTACAAACGAATGCGGTGGCGACGAAGGCGAATCAGGCCACCAGCGCGGGCACGGCCTCCGTTCCGCCGCTGCAGACGGACCGAGTGGAGAACAATATGGGGCCGCACGCGGCTGCGTCGCTCGGTCTTCAGCAGAGGCAGAGTACCCCGCGCGAGATCGCCGAAATGAAGCAGAAGATGGCTGAGAAGGACCGGGAGCTCGAGGAGATGAAGCGCAAGATGGAGCAGTCGAGGCGAGAAGCCGAAGAGGAAATGAGACGGTGCGCTTCATATCTATATGTTTATTATTTATATTTTTATCTATTATAACCGCATAAATTTAACTGTTTAGGAAAAAATATAATATAATATACTATGTCAGATTGATTTATTAATGTTTGTTTTTCCTAAGGCTGGTGGAGGAGATCAAAGCGATGAAGGAGAAGGAGAAGCTGTCGTCTGCCAACAGCTCCATCCGCAGTGTCAGCGACCTGGCCCGATCCACATCATTGGGTACGTGCATGCTGTCGTGTGTGTCGTGTGTGCGCTGACGTGGCATGGCTGACAACACATGTCAAATCAGATGGTGAGGAAGAGGCGGCGTCGGCCAGTGAGTCATCGCCGCCTTCGTCGCCCGAGCCACTGCGGCCGGCTCGGCCCGACCGCAAGGTCTCCTCCGGCACCTCCCAGCGCAAAATCAGCCCCTCGCCCCTCGCCACTTCGTCGTCGTCCGCCACGCCCTCGTCGCCCTCGGCTTCGCTCCGGTCTTCGCTCTCTTCGCGGCCCTCCCTGCCCCACCACCACGCGTCATCGTCGACCTCGGCCTCGTCGTCTCCCTCGTCGTCGCCCTATTCGTCGCCGGCCACGTCATCATCCGCCAATCCCCTGCGAGCCTCGCCGCCAAAGTCTGGCGCCGCCGCCGCGGCCCTGCCTCTGCCCCCGCTCGAGCTCCAGATCGAGAAGATCGCAGCCGCGGCCGAGCCCGGCCTGGGGGGCAACCACGGCGCGCTGCCGACGTCGCCCACGACCGGGCCTTCGAAGGGCGCCTACGCCCGCCAGCAGCAGCAGTCGGCCGGCGGGAAGAAGAACAGCAAGATGCTGGACCACTTCATCGGGCACTTTGAGCGCGAGATGGAGTTCTACGAACAGGAAAAGGCCCAGCAGGCTGCCACAGTCCAGAACCAGCAGCAGCCGGCCGAGGTAGAGGAGGAGGAGGAGGAGGAGGCGATCGCGCGGGAGCGGAAGGCGAATGAGGAGGAGATGGCGCGGCTCAAGCGGGAGGTGGAGACGCAGCTGGCCGAGCTCGAGATGGAGGCCCAGCTGGGCGACACCAACGGCCAGCCCACGGCCAGCGGGAATGCGAGGAATGCGCGCAGCAGCAGTACCAGCAGCAGCAACGGCACCGGCAAATCGCCGGCCTCGTCCCCGCAGAGCAGCGGCAGCAGCCACGCCGTGGCCACGCCGCCGTCTCCGTCAGTGCAGTCCAGGGCCGACCAGAAGGGGAAGCAGAAGCAGATGACCATGCGCGAACTGGTCCCCAAGCTGTGCACCGACCAGGCCAAGACCCCGGTACCTCTCCCTTCGTTTAATGTGGCGGCGGCGATGGTTAAGGTGGCAGCCGCGGTCAAGATGGCGGCTGACGGTTGGTGGGCGGGCCGGGCGACGATCAGCCGATGGATTTTATGAGCCCGAGGACGGCCGAGGAGATCTACACGAAGATTCCGTCGTGCTATCCGCTGGGCGACGATGACGGTGACGCCGACGTGCTCCTCGACACCATCCTCATGCAGATCGATCTCGATCGCAAGAAGGGCCAAATGTCCCCTCGTGACAAGGTACACACGCACCACACCCACGACACATACGACGCACATGACACACGCACACGACGCACACAACACACACGACCTAAACGTGGCGTGTGCCGTGAGTAGGAGGACTACGAGGACTACATGCGGGAGAAGCGGATGGTGGACAAGCGCAAGCAGCACCTGCTCGACGAGGGTCTCTCTGCGGCCTTCCCGCCCTCGCCCGAGGAATTGCGGCGGCGCGACGCCGGCCCCATGAAGATGGCCACCCCCACCTCCAGCTCCGAGGACATCATCGGTTCGTCTCCGTGCGTGTGTCGTGTGTCGTGTGTCGTGTGTCGTGTGTCGTGTGTCGTGTGTCGTGTTGAGATGCTGACATGTGTTTGTGTCGATGCAGCTACGGCGGGCGTGGTGCGGCAACGCTCGCACTCGAGCTTTTCGTCGACCGAATCGCCGACGACCCGATCGCGAGCCAACACGTACCACATCTCCGAGCTGGTCCTCGAGGACGACTACGACCACCAGCACCACGGCGACGTGGCGGGGCGCCCCCGAGAAAGCCCGCGGGACGCCGATCACCCCACACCGGCCGCCGCTGTCGGCGACAAAGACACGAAAAAGAAGAAGGAGAAAAAGAAAGAGAAAGAAAAGAAGAAAAAGAACAACGGCGCGGCGACGATGACGTCAGCTGGCGGCGGCGATGAAGTCGACGAGAAGCAGGCCAAGCGAAAGAAGCGGAACAGCTTGACGAGCGCGTTCGGGAGCCTCAAGGTGAAGGGCACGAGCAGCAAGGAGAAGCGCATGTCCGGCGCGATGCGGACCACCTCGTTCTCCTCCCGCTTCCTCCCACGCTCCTCTCGTAGTAGCGACGACCCCGACAAGCCGGTACTGCGCACGCACACACCGCACATACACACACCGCACACAGATGGCTCATAGTTGAGAACTTAGGGGTCGCCGTCGGCATCGCCGAAGACGCCAAAGATGCCGAAGGAGCCGAAGAAGGAGCGCAGCTGGCGCGACCTGCGCAGCTCGTTTTCGTTCTCGTCGGGCTCGAAGGGCAAGGTCAGCAAGTCGACCGGCGCCGGCATCAGCTCGCCCCGGGGCAACAACAAGATGCGCAAGGCGGCCCCCGACGACCCGCGCGAGGGCGTCAAAGGCGTCATGATCGGCCTCTACGATTTCCAAGCCCGCAAGGAAGACGAAATTTCGTTCAACAGGGTACGCGCCCGAGTTTAATTATTGGTTAATTAGTTATTTATTTATAATTAATTTATTTTAGATATTCAAAAACGTTAATTTATTTTAAATTACATGTCTGACGTGTGGTGGGGCGCAGGGGGACTTGATCTATCTGATGTCGGACCTGGACGAGACCGGGTGGGCGCTGGGCAAGATCAAACCGCGCAAGCGGCGCATGTACGAGAGCGAGAGCAACGACGAGCGCATCGGGCTCTTCCCCGTCGAGTTTGTACGCGTGGCCAAGGAGGGCGAGGAACAACAGGCCGACGACGCCGAAGATGGCACGTAGCCTGCACACGACACACGCAACACACACGAACACACACACACACACACACACACACACCACACGACACACACGACACACACGACACACACGACACACACGACACACACGACACACACGACACACACTGACATTGATTGGTTGTCAACCAACGAACAGAAGACCTGCTGCCCCCGCTGCCGTCATCGGAAAGCCAGGGCTCGTTTAGCTCGAGCTCCTCCAATCTGAGCGCCGATTCCTCCCCGCCCAAGCCCCAGCTGGCCTCTTCGTCTTCCTCCTCCTTACCCTTGCCCGGTACCACTTCCCTACCATTCATTCGCTCGAGGCCTCCGCTCACTCGTGTGCCTTGTGCGTGTCATGGTGTTTCGTGTGGTGTGTGTCGTGTGTCGTGCGGCCGCACACACACACAGGCGGCGTCGACGCTGTCGCGGATGGGGCGCAGGGGTGGCTCTACTTCAAGCACTCGAGCAAGAAGTGGCTCTCGCACCACTTCGTCCTGACCAAGGACTGGCTGACCTACTACAAGAACCAAAAGGTGAAGTGGCCTCTGTCCTCTGTGCTCACCCGTCATTGGTTGTGTGCGTGTGCTGACGTCACTGCACACCGCACACGCACCACCGCACACGCGCACATGCACACCAGCCGGACAAGAAGCCGTTGGGGAAGATCCCGCTGGCGCAGGCCTGGCTGGAGGTGTCGCGAGCGCTGGACGAGAAGCAGAAGAAGGTGCATTGCATTCTCATCGCCACCCCGGCCGGCAAGACGTACGCTTCTGCACCTCCCTTTTTTTTAATTTTCAATTTATATTTATTTATTTGGTTAATTGGTTGTGGACAGGTACTACATGCATGCGGCGAACAGGGTTGACCTTGAAGCCTGGTTGGACGCCTTCCGCAACACCACCATTGCTGGCCTCAGGCAGATGTAATTTTTGTTTTCATGCACAACACACACTTGTACTTTGAGTCAGCTGTGTGGTTGTTTCTTGTGTGTGTGGCATTTGTGTTGGTAAGTTCTTTTGGCGGCCCTTTTTTCTTATTTAGATTTCATCGCGCATAATCTTTTCGCGCACGTCCTTGAAGTAGTTTAGCATGAAGTGGAGGTTGTGGATCGTTGTGAGCTGCATCCCCACTGGCTCGTACGCCTTGTGCAGATGATACAAGTAACCTGCAGAAGCGACCCACCACAACACACAGAAAGGGTGAGTTGTGGGCTGAGACTGGGAAGGTGGTGAGCTTGGGGCTGGCCCAGTACTGGCAGAGTAATTGCGGCAGGTGAAGCAGCTGCAGCCGGGGTCCATCGGGGCGTGCTTGTGCTTGTTTTCGATCTTGGTTATCGACTTCTTGCCCTGTCGCGTGAGTATAGTCCCGTGGCGCCCAATCCTACAGCAAGAACGCAATTAGTTCGTGTGTGTGGTGTGTTGTGTGTGTGGTGTGTGTCGTGTGTGTTGTGTGTGTTGTGTGTGTTGTGTGTGTTGTGTCCGGCGTGTGGCATACCGGGTGGGGTAGGCGGAGTCAAAGGTGTCGATGCCAAAGGCCACGCAATCGCCGATGCTTTCCAGATCGCCTGTGAGACGCACACGAAAATGAAATGAGTTGTTGTGCACAGCGCAAGAGCGCCACAGTCCGGAGGCCGAACCGATGCCAAGAAGATGGCACGGCTTGTCCTTGGGCAGCTTGGGTGACATCCACTCGACCAGCGAAACCAGATCTCCTCTGTTGCGTCCAACACTGCCGCCTATTTGTGTGTGGGCACGACACGCGCACACCGCACGCAACACGACACGACACGACACGCGCACACCGCACACGACACAGAGGCGGTAAGTGAATGCGTTCTGCAGCAGCGCACACGAGGAGCGAGGGTCCGGCGGACGTGGACGAACCGATGGCGAACCCGTCGAAGGGCAGCTGGGTGAGGTAGTCGATGGAGAGCTGGCGCAGCTCGCGGTCGACGCCACCGTGCAGGACCGCGTACATGGCCTGGTCCCTCGGGTCCTTTTTGTGAGCCAGCAGCGAACGCGCTTCCCATCTGCGTGTGTGTGAGTGTGTGTGTGTGTGTACGCGCGCGTGTGCGGCGTGTGCGGTTATTATAAGTGTGCTGTGCCCAGGGCGAGAGCATGGAAGATCGGGGCGAAGGTGAGACCTGTGGGTGCGGTGGAGGGAATTGAGGAGCCTGTTGTGATCCGTGCAGTTCACAGGCGGCAACTCGTCCAGCGGAATGATGATATCTGGCGCGCGACACGACACGACACGACACGACACACGACCCGCGACACGCGACACGCGACACGCGACACAACACACGATACGTCAGCCCTCTGACGGTGAAGCCGCTTGCATGGGCGATCCAGGCCAACTGGCGTACCGGCACCAAAGCTTTTCTGGTAGGCCACCGAGGTCTCGGGCGTGAGGACCACCTCTGTGCCGTCCCTGTGGCGCTGGCTCAGTTACAGTCTAGGTCCATAATATATAACAAATAATATAGAAATGTATTACATTAAAGAACGAGATGTGTGTACCGGTACGACTTGAAGTAGACGCCGTCCTCGTTGATGCGCTGCACGAGGCTTATGTATCCGCTCTCCTCGTTTTTCTCCCGGTCCCGTGCGCGCGCCAGCAGCTTCTTCGAGCGTTCATCCCCGATGCCCTGCGCTTCGGCCTCGGCCTCTCGCCTGAGGCAAAAGCGAGAAAGGGATTAATTCATGATATCAGGACACCACATGACGCATGACACACACGACACACACACACACACACGACACACGCACACGACACACACACGACACACACCTGGCAGCTTCTTCCTCTTCCTTCTCTTCAGGCAGCTGGTGGGAATAAATGAACTGGTCCCGAGAGGCCATCGACATTACCTGTCACCCCCACAGGTAAGCTCATTGCTGGTTCGATTGTGCGCAGATGTGTGCCGTGTGTGCCGTGGTGGTCCGCACTTGGAATCCGCCGCTGTCCGTCATGATGGGCGTCTTGTGTTGGATGAACTTGTGCAGCCCACCAGCGCTGCTAATCACGTCAGGACCCGGATGCCTGCACACATCGATGTGTGGTGGTGGTGGTGGTGGTGGTGGCGGCGGCGGCGGCGGCGATGATGATGATGACCAGGATGAGACACGAGCGTCAAGGGAAGAGTGGGTCACGGCGTCATGAGAAGCAAAACAACAGTGGGTGGCCACATACAAGAGGAGGTGGTAGGTATTCATGAACATGGCCTGCACGCCCATCTCGTTGCCATGAAGTGTAGAAATCTGACCAACCCACCAAGGTACCAGTGAGTCATTCACGACACAAACAACAACAACAACAACAACAACAACAACAACAACGGCCCGGACGCACGTACGTGCTTGAGCGTTCCGTTGGTGCCGACGGCCACAAAGCCGGGCGTTTCGATCACTCCTGTGTGTGTATGTGTCGTGTGTGTGTGTGTGTCGGTGTCAGTGCCCCAGAGTGCCGGCTGAGGCGGCAGGCGTACCGTGCGGCGTGTGTATGCGGCCGACGCGAGCGCCGGATCGCTTGGACGTGTGCAGCACCTCGAAGTGGAAGTAGGAAGCGGAGGAGTGCGACGGAAAGGAAGATGGCGCGTAGTGCGCTGCCTCGCCGGAGTCGGGCGGTGGAGGATAGACAGATGAAGATGAAGATGAAGATGCCAGAGACTGGTCGGGGGAGGATGGAGATGAGGTCGAATTTGTGGAAAATCGCGAGTGGCGGAGATGGACGAGAGATGTGAAGCAGTGCCCAGGCCGGGCGATGCGTCGCCCCATGGCAAACGGGGACGCCATGGTTGGGCCATAGTTGACGCACACCCGAAGGCATGTCCCGTCTCTCGTCCTTCCAGCCATTTTTATTGTTTTTCTGTCATTGAATTAAAAAAACAAAACAGATCACAAGGAATGCAGAATATGCGACGAATTCTTTCCGCGTGCCTTCTTGGAAGAGAATCTTCAGGGAATGCTCGGCCCAAAAAAAGTGAAAAAAAACAACAAAGTGGAAATCAAAACAAGATTCGACATACGAACGTAACGTGCCGAGCAGAATGAGCCGCAACGCCAGGGGATCAGCGCGATCGTCGCCAGCCAAGAACTTTGATGCTGCCATCCTCAAAGCCTTCCAAAAGTTCCGAGAGCCAGAGGCGAACAACGATGATGAGGCGTACATTGGCGTAGATGGACTGGAGAAGCTGTGCGACGAGATGGGCATCGATCCGCTGTCGCGAGTGCTCATCCTACTCCAGAAGGAGTGCGGCTGCGCGACTATGGGAGAGATCACACAAAACGAATTCCTCACCGGAATGAAGACTCTGGGCTTCGACGATGATGAATTCGCGCTGAAGAAGGTCGGCACCAAGCTCAAGAACAGTGACCGCGCTCTGGGTCACTCCTCAGCCACCTCGGGCAAAGGCGCCAAGTATGTTTTCCACCTCCCCATTCTCTACTTCTCGTTTCTCACCTAATGCCCTGTGTGTTCGTTCAGGTCCTCCTCTTCTTCAACAACGCCCGAATTCGCTGAGCTCTACAAGTACACGTTCGAATTGTGCCGCGAATCTAAGATGAAGAAGGTCATCGACAAGAGCATCGCACTGGGCATGTTCCAGCTGGTGCTGGGCGACAGCAAGCTGCACCACGTCACGCCCCTCTGCACGTATCTCGAAGCTAAGACCGATGTGAACGCTATCAACGCGGATCAGTGGTCCTGCATGCTCGAATTCGTCACGACCATGGCGCCCGATTTCTCCAACTACTCTGAAGATGAGGCGTGGCCTGTCATGCTCGACGACTACGTTGCCGACGCTCGACGAAAAGACTGAAGATGGAAACTACCACTTATGCTCAATACACTGTAAATTGCCTCAACATCTTCTCTTCGCGCACCACGTTACTCACTGCTGGGCGGAGGCGACCTGCAGCGCAGAAGCGTGAGTCCCCTTTTGCTGCCCGGTTGTGCTTCGTTAGAAGGAGAAGAGGAGGAGCGGTGTTTACCTCGTTCCAGGCAGTCGTGCTGGTCGTGGAGGACGGACAGGCGTCTGCTCCACGCTGGTACCGATCTCCACCATTCCCGCCTTTGCCAGGGCCAAGGCGAGAGCAAGGAGGAGTTAGACTGAAGATTGGCAATCGAGGCAAAGCTATTTCTTATTGGGATAACGAAACAACAGATACAGCAAAAGTGTGGAGTGATGGTGGTGTGCAGTGGTGGGGTGAATGGCGACGCTGGGATCAGCAATAAATAAGACTCGAGCGAGAGAGAGAAAGAGAGAAGGTGAATGCAAAGAACGAAAACGACAGAGTAAGGAAAGAATGAAAAACGAGGATCAGCACATTACCCCACCAGCCCCGCTTGCAGAGGGAGCGCCACCGGCGGCCTGGGTGGTCGGCGGAGCCGGCGGAGGTCCGAGGTGGGTCGGCGGCGGGAAGAGGTCCTGGAAGATGGGCAGGTCCTCCAGGTTGGGGAAGTCGAACGTCACCGCGCCCGACGACGTCACCGGTGCGGGCTCGCCCACGACCTCGATCGCCGGCATGGGCGCCGTGTGCGAAGTGGTCGACGATGCCGACGGCGTCTTGACGATGGGCAGGGAGGGCAGAGGCTGGCGTGACGGCGCGGGGTGCTGGCCCATGCCAGGTGTGGTCGGCAGCGGCTTGGCGGGCGCGCTGCGGAACGACGGCGAGCGCATGCGCGGCGACATGTGCGACGACTGCTGCGGTCGCGGGCGAGGGGGTGACGTGGACGGCGAGGTGCGGGTGGCTCACGGGCGTGGCCGGTGCGCTCGGGTCGGCGGACAAGACCGGCGACTCGGCGCCGACCGGCGAGATCTTGTAGTTGTCAGCTAGCGCGTCGAGCGGCTTGGTCACCCGCAGGAACTGCACCTGGGGCGTGATCGTGCTTCCCACTCTATAGAACGGCGACGTGTGAGCCTTCTTCTCCAAAACTCACCGCACGACACGACACGACACGACACGACACGACACGACACGACCAACAACACGACACGACACACATGACACACGCACGAACCCTTCTTCTTCGCTCTGGCTTCTGGCGCCCATGGCCTTGGGAAAGATCTCGCTGCGTCGGAAGCGCTTGATGCTGAGCCGGCCCTTCTTCTTCTCGCGCAGGGTCTCTGCGCCCTCGCCGCGGGGCGAGACCAGGCCCTCGTGGACCACCTCGAAGTTGTCGCTCATCGAGCCCTCGCTCGGTGGTGCGATGACCGAGCCCGACTCCTTCGCGTGCGTGCCGCTGCTCACCGAATTCCTGCGCGGCGAGAGCAGCGCAGCGATCGTCTCGCGGCGCTTCCGTCGCTCCTTCTTCTCCTTCTCCTTCTTCTCGCCCTCAACGTCGCCCTCCTCCTGCCTGACCGGCGACTGCGAGTCGGTCGAGGCCTCGGTCGTGTCGGGCTGGGTCGGCGTCTCGGCGGTGTCGGAGCCGGGCGTGGTCTCCTGCTCGGACGTCGTCACCGTCACCGCCGGTATCTCGAGGCTGTCCGTGGGCGTGACAACCACCACCGCCGGTGCAGCCTCGGCCGCCGGGGCCGCTTCGCCGGCGGCGGCATTGATCACCGCTGCCTCGACCTGCTTGGCCTGCTGCTGCTGCTGTTGCTGCAGCTTCTCCTTCTCTTTCTCGAGCTTTTCCTGCTCCTTCTTCTCCTTCTCAATCAGCTTCTCGGCCTTCTGCCTGTCCTTCTGCTCGCGCTTCTGTCGCTCCTTCTCTTCCTTCTCCTTGGCCTTCTGCTCCTTGAGCTGCTTCTTCACCTCCTTCTCCTTCTCCTTCTGCTCCTTCTTCATTTCTTTCTCTTTCTCCTTATCTTTCTCCTTCTCGTTCTCCTTCTGCTCATTCTCCTGGTTGTTGTTCACGGCCTCGGTCGCGGCGCTGGCGCTGGCGCCGGCCGCAGCGCCGGACTCCTCCTCGGGCGTCTTGCTGGGCGCATTGTTGTCCGTCTGCGACACGGTCTGGCCGCGCTTGCGCAACGACAACATACTGCGCGGAGATATCAGGCTCTGCATGCACGCACGAAAGAACGAACGCGACGCGACGCGACAGAGCGTCAGCCATGACTGAGCGTGCACGCTCGGAGCTAAACGACGACTGCGCGGTGGTGGGGCCGCGAAAGGTCTATACCTTGCGCTTCTCGCCGCTCTCGGGTGTCTTGGGCGCAGCTCTGGCGTCCTTCTTGGCCTGCTCCTGGGCGCGGATCTCGCCGATCAACCGCACAAACACCTCCTTCGCGCTATACACGTCCTGGCTGAGTCCCACCTGATGGCGTGTGTCGTGTCGTTCGTCGTGTTGCGTGCGTGTCATGGTGACGTCAGCAAAACATGTTTCATGGTGACGGCTTAGCGAGGTCGAGGCGGTGTACCTCGGTGTAGTAGCTGACGCCGTGCTCGTCGGCCCACTTCTTGAGCTCGCTGCCGGTGACGGCCCGAGCGTGCTCGAGATCGGCCTTGGTGCCCACCACGATCGTCGGCAGCTTGAACTCGTCGGTCGACCTTCGCACAAGCGTTCAGTAGACCACTTGTCAGCATACCGGAGATAGAAAGAACGAAAGTGAAAAATAAAAAAAGAGCGAAGGAGGAAAGGGAGATAGCGGCGCACTTGATGTCCTTGACCTGGTCGACTTTGGTCTTGATCTCGCTGAGCAACTGGAGGGTGCTCGGGTTGGTGATATCATACACCAGCACGATGCCCTGTGCCCATTTGATACGCTGCAAACAGTCCTGGTCCACACTGTCGATATGCCTGCCCCATGGAATGACATGTATTTGACCGGTTTCCGCCCTTCGTAAGCTTACACCCAATCGGGTTGCAACAAATGAAATAAAACACGACACCAAAAAAAAAAAGGAAGGGCAAGGGGAAGGGAGAGCGAACCAGCCGCCAAGGTCGGCTATGGTGAGGTCCACCTCGGTGCCGTATGTGATGGTCTTCTTGTATTCATCCTGGTCCGCCGGAAATAAAATGATAATAAAATGAGTTAAAAACAGCAAAGCCCGACAAGTACCAGGCGGCACGATACAAGCCATAGATGCACGACAAACACAAAAAGGGGAGGAGGGGAGGGAATACATCGATTGTGGGTACGTGTTGGTCGAGGAAGAGGCCGCGGGAGAAGCAGGAGCACAGGCAAGTCTTGCCCGTCGCCTCCGCCCCGAGGACCAAAAAATTGTAATACTCTTTCCCGCTCATGCTTTGGGTGCCCTTCTCTGTTTGTTTTCGCTCTCGTTCTTCTTCTTCTTCTTCGAGCGATGTCCTTTCTGTGGCTTGCGTGCTTCTTTCAGCGCTTGGAGGTTGTGTCCGTTAGTTCCTTTCTACAAGAGGGCAATACAGAGAACTAAACCTCCGTTGCACAACGCAGCGGCAAGCCGCGGGCGCGGGTACACGCAAGTGCGGACCCTTTCTCTTTGGTTGACCTCCTGGCGCTCTGTAAGACGACCGTTTTAGGAGCACGCCTCCAAACTATGCCAACGCAAAATCGCAGTGCGTGCTTTGCATACCTGGGGTCATAGAAAAGCAAAGTACGTCCACTATCTTGGTGGTCCCAACAAAGTCAGGTGGCAGGGTGTTGTGCATAGCCACCAACTGACTTAGTGGTCCAAAGCACTTTGCTCCAGGGCATGGGCACACATCAATAATGGGGCAACTGTATCACCAGGTGGTGCACATCAAGTACAGCATGTACCCAGTATAGGTATGTTCCCTTACAGTCCAACACATAGGGTAGGGTGACAAGGGGGAGACAGAGGACCAGAAGCTCACCATGCCTCGAATTTTCATGTAATTGTGCTGGAAGCATAACACAATAATTATTAGTATTTTTCATCAACCGCCCATTTCTTTTCATTTTTCACCTGCTCTGTCCAAAGGGAGTGTTGTGGATCTCAAGTCCTCGGCAGTGTTCATGAAGAGAAGGTGGGCCATTCCAGCCGCCAACAAGCGGGGCCAGCGCAGCGGCGCGAAATCTTCATCTTCATCTTCATCCGGGGATATGAAGCGGCACAAGAAGGATGCGGAGAAGGCCGCCGCCGCCGGCGGTGAGCAGCTCTATGGACTGTTCGAGTCGGCGCTGGCGCTGCCATCTCGAGAGGAGGCGGAGGCATTCTTTGCCCGCATGCTGGCACCGCTGAGCGTCCAGGAGTTTGAAGAGGAATTCGAGGGCAAGCAGGTGCTGGTGGCAAACAACGAGAATGAAGATGAAGAGGAGGATGGCAACGGTGAGGACGGTGGCAGCTCCGCCGATTTCGTGAAGATGAACGTGTTTGGGGACTGGCACGGTCAGCTGCGGGACATCTTGAACGACGGCGCCCACCAAGGCAAGATCTTCAAGGACGACGTTCTCGTTCTGCCCAGGCCTGGCTCCTGTCCGCGCACGCAAGGTACGTCGTCGATTTAAAGATATTTGTTTTTTTATTTTTTTTTATACAGATTGATAAATAAATAAATATTTTATCCAACAATAAAATCTATATGTTAAATAAACACAGGCCTGCCTTCGCGCAAGATGCAAGTGAGCGCCGACGCTGTCTACGCGTTTGTCAACAAGGGCCACACGGTTCGACACAACACACACGACACACGAAACATGCGGCACGGGGAACTGACGTTTGTGGCGATGTGCGCAACGTGTGGACGTGCAGGTCCGCTTTTTCAACTTTGCGTCGTTTGTGCCATCGCTCGGCCGTCTTCTTGCGCTCACTGACGCCTTCTGGGGCGCCTCCGGCTCCTCCCTCGAGCTCGTCCTCGCCCCCGTCCCGCCCTCTTCGTCTTCCGCTTCCGCGTCGTCTGCTCCGGCGTTTGACTTCTCCAACCTCACCATTCCCACCTCCGCCACCACGTCGGCTTCATCTCTTTTCAACGTCTCGTCGTCGTCTTCATCGTCGTCACCGTCTTCGGCAGCACCTGCTTCTCTGTCGTTCGACTTCTCCAATCTCACTGTTCCCTCGTCGATCACGTTCGACATTCCGGCGGCTACCACGCCTTCGCCGTTCCCCGCCGCTACCAACGCGTCTCTTGAATCGTCGTCATCATCGTCGTTGTTTTCCACATCGTCAGCGCCGTCGCCGGCCGACCAGCGCGAGGAACTGCCTGTCGACATCTTCGTGTTTCAGTGCGAGGGCGCACAGCTCCTCAAAGTCTTTTACAGTACGGAGCGACACTCTGCGGAGTGTGTGTACATGTGTACATGTGTCGTGTCGTGTCGTGTCGTGTCGTGTCGTGTCGTGTGTGCACCGATAGCTGCTCTGGGAAGGGCACAGTCTCTACGGCGGTCTCTGGTGTGTGGTGTGTGGTGGTGGTGGTGGTGTGTGTGGTGGTGTGCGCGTGTGCGTGTCGTACTCGTTTCGCCTGCTGATGTAACGCTCATCATACAGAGAAGCCCGCGCGTCAGAGCGATGAGGGCGACGAAGACGAAGAAGAGAAAGAAGACGATGATGATGAACAAGATGGAGAGGACATGGACCCGAGCGAGATGGTGGAGGAAGTGGACGAGTACACGCTCCTAGCCGGGGACCTTGCCTACATCCCCAAGCAAATGGCCTTCACCTTGACTCCCATCCACAGCGGGTCCTCCACTTCGTCATCGTCTTCATCATCGTCGACTTCGGCCGAGGCGAACAAACACTCGCTTCACGTCCTCCTGGCGCCGAGCAAGAGGACAACGTGGAGTCAGATGTTCAAGGACACGATCGCCTCCGGCATGCAGTGCCTGGAGAAGGAGAATATCGAGGTATACATCGCCACATTCAACTGCCCTACCTGTTTCTCTTCGCAACATTAAAACAAAATAACTAACATTCCTTCAATACCTCGCAGGCGCGCAAGACCCTACCCATGGGCTACCAGCAGTATATGGGCTTGGTCCACTCCGACAAGGAGGTACGTATCGATAATAAGAATAACTATATAACTAAATAAATAATAACAATTCTCTCGTGAAGAACGTGCCATCATTCACAGTCTGACGTGTGTTATTGTGAATGTGTGGACGCTATTTTTGTTTTTGACAAACGTATAGGACGACCCCAGGCGCGACAGCTTCCTGGAGCAGGTGAGCGAACTGTTCGGCAGCGTGTTGGACCTCGACTCGGGCGAGGGCAGATTCAAGATCTCGCAGTGGATCGACTCCGCCGCTGATAAGTTCGCGTACGTGTGCCGCCTGCGCACACTCACACGCTCCTTTCATCATCATCATCATCATCCTCATCATTGCGGCATTTTAGGAAAGCGTCGCTCTACGGACGGTTGCACTTCGACCTGGGCGATTGGATGTCGCAGTACGATGACCTGCGCGAGCGAGTGAACCAGAATGGAGGTAAGCCACGTGGCATGTGTGTCGTGTGTCGCATTATTCGCTGGTCGTGACGACATCGCACACACGTACGCACAGGCCTACTCAAGATCTCCAATTTCCTGCCGGAGCCCGTTGCGCGCCGCATACTCCACACCTTTGAGAACATGACGAAAGGTATGTAAGTTATAGAAATATATATATATATATACATAATACGTCTGGCTGCGGGTTAAGTGGTACTTAACGCTCATTGGCGCGCAACTCTCTGGCTTGTTCGCCGGAAAACAGAGGAGTGGCTCGAATCCAAGGCCGAGTACGACCCTGCCGACCCCACAACCTACAACAACGCCCAGCACCGTTTCATGTCTTCCCGAGGTACGGTGTGGTGCGCGTGTGTGCGTGTGCGTGCGTGCGGTGCTGCGTGCGACTCGTATTCACTCACCGCTGGTTTCTGTGCCGTCGGATACTCCGTTCAATAGTGTTCCCCAACAGCGATGCGATATTGGGCATCTTCTCGCAGCAGCTGCTCAAGGCCGAGAAGAGGCAGCGAAAAGATGACAACGGTACACCGCGCTTAAGCGTTCAACCACCTCGCTTCCCCGCCACACGGCGCACGCTCATGCCTCTGGCATCGCGACAGATCTCGAAGACGTGATCGAGAACAGCTTCCAGGCCGCGCGCTACTTGGGCGGGGACCACATCGCCGCGCACGATGACAAGTACGCTCTTCTTCTTCTTCTTCTTCTTCTTCTATTCTCCGTCGGCTCACACCCTGCGCCAAGGGCCTTCAAAACGATTGACGACGAGGTCTACTCGCGCGAACTGGCTGTGATCTACTACCTCACCGACGACTGGAAGGAGGAGTACGGCGGTACGCGACGCGCTTCGCACCACTCACACCGCTATTTTGGTTGTGTCGGAGTGGTATTCACCTTCAACGTCGATTGTCAGGCCTGCTAGAGGACCTTGAAGGCGGGAAGACCTACGTGCCGGAGTTCAACTCACTCGTCGCCTTCAACGTGCCGCGCGACCACGTCGTGACGCCCGTCACAGGCACCCGGTACGCGCGCGCTCCCGATTTACCCCTATTGATATGCGCGTGCGTTGGCCTCACACAATTGTACACGACACACGCGACACGCACGACACGCACGACACGACACACAGGCCTAGGTATTCTATCTTTGGCTGGATGCTGCGCAAGGGCCGCTTGTACGAGATGGACATCGACGAGGAGGTCGCGCCGGCCGACGAGGCCGAGGCCCCAACTGCCAAGCAAGACGACAACAATGCCGTCGGCAGCGATCTGGCCGCTGCGTCGCAGGGCAAGGGCAAGGGCAAGGAGAAGGCGCCGGCGAGCTTCGGGTGGGCCGGCAAGCGCGACCGGCAGCTGTTTGAGTGGATGATGGGCGGCGGGATGACGGCCGACGAGTTCTTCGACAAGTACTGGGAGCAGGCGCCCCTTCTCATCCAGCGCCGCCAGGACAAGGGTTCGCTCCCCGTCTCTCCACCCCAACATTGCGCTGCCAACACTTCGTGCTCATCATCGCGTCGTGCGTGTGCGTGTGTCGTGCGTGACGTGCGGTCTGCCAGACTACTACGCTGGGCTGATCAGCAAGGATGACCTGACCAGGGGCCTGCTGGAAAAGTTCGACATCCAGTTCACGCGGAACCTCGACATCACCTCCTACCAAGGTATCGACCACCTCCAGCTCCTATTGTTTCACCGGCCGGAGAGTTGAAAACTCTCTTCTTCTTCTTCTTCTTCTCGCAGACGGCAAGCGGAAGACGCACAACCCGGCCGGTCGCGCCGACCCGGAAACGGTCCAGCAGTTTTTCAAGGTGCGGCGAGAAGCCCCCGCGTCGTCAAGTACTGCTTGTTGGTCAGTCTGGCGAGTTCGTAGTAGTGGCTTACCTTCCTTTTGATGAACGTCTCCTTCGTTCCTGCAGGAGGGTTGTTCGGTGCGCATGCTCAACCCGGCCACCTACTGCGACGGCGTGTGGGCGGTCCTCGAGGGACTGCAGGTGCCCTCTCCCTCTAGACTCTCAAACAGTCAGCCGGTGTTGGCTGACGTCGTGTTGTGTCGTCGTCGTCGTCGTCGTGTGTGTGTGATGCCAGGAATACTTCGGGTACGGGATGGGCGCCAACGTGTACCTCACCCCGGCCTCCACGCAGGGCTTCTCTCCGCACTACGGTTCGATTTCTTTTTTCCTTTAGCCAATTGCCCAATCCTGCGAGTCCCAAACTCAACGTTTCGTTGGTCGTGTCGTTGGTCGTGTTGTGTCGTGGGTCGTGACGGTGTGTCTGCGCAGACGACATCGAAGCGTTCGTTCTGCAGCTGGAGGGCAGCAAGAGGTGGCGTCTCTACGCGCCCCTGGACGAGCCCTCGACCCTGCCCCGCTTCTCCTCCCGTACCGCACTCCCGCACATCACAGTGCACCGCACCGCACCGCATGCATACGATCCATTGGCAGTGCTTACTCACCGCGTGCTCGATTTATGAACGCAGGCAATTTCGAGCAGAGCGAGATCGGCGCGGTGGTGATGGACGTCGTACTGCACGCCGGCGACTTCCTCTACTTCCCTCGCGGCTGGATTCACCAGGTGTGCACCCAGATCTATTTACCCCGCTCCGTGTGTCTCGCTCACTGTGTGTCGTGTGTCGTCGTGTGTCGTGTGTCGTGTGTCGTATGTGCACTGATGTCGACAGGCGGTGGCGACTGAAGAGGACACGCACTCGTTGCATCTGACAGTCTCGACGGCGCAGTGCTGCTCCTGGCTCGACCTTCTGGAGAAGATGGTGCCGCGTGGTATCGAGGTCGCCGAGGAGGAGTTTGGGCTCATTTCCTCCCTGCCGCGCCAGTACGGCCAATTCCTGGGCACGGGCAAGTCGAAACTGCGGGTACACGAGGAACCACACACACACACTCCCGCACGGCCTTGCGCGGCCACACGACACACTGACACGACACACACCCGCACTCAATCATCGCGCAGGCTCTGCGCGAGGAGCGAGGCACATTCCTGGAATCTTACAAGCAGCTCCTGGAGGGTGTTCTGGCGGTACCTCTCTCGCCGCCCCTTTGTGTGTCGTGTCGTGTGTCGTGTGTCGTGTCGTGTGTCATGTGTCGTGTCGTGCCGTGGAAATGAGTGAGAAAGGCTGATCGCGAGGTCTCTTTCTGAGACTGCGTTGGCAGGCGATGCCGGTGGATTTGGCGGCTGACCGTATGGGCATCCAGTACATCCACAACTGCCTCCCGCCCTTCCTCTCCGCCGACGAGCGCCTCGCGCTGGCCCGCAGCAAGGAGGCCCAGGTTCGCCCTCTTTTTGCGTTCAATATATTATTTATTTATTTATTTATAATACTAATATATCTGGTGTTGGCGGTGAGGCAGCTCACGGAGACGACGGAGGTGAAGCTGCTGCGGAGGGAAGCGCAGCGGCTGGTGGTGGAGGAAGAAGCAGCGGTGCTCTACTACGCCGCAGGCAATCCGCGCACCTACGACGCCAAGCAGCCCCAGTCCCTCGAGTTCCCTCTCGACGTACGCCTTCTTCTTCTTCTTCTTCAGCTCGCTACTGCATTCTTGGCGCTCGCCACTCGTGTCTGACGCACACCGCACACGCATACGACCGCACACATGAATCGCAGTCTGCGCTGGGCATCGAGTTTATCCTGCTCAACGCCGACGAGTGGATCAAGCTGGGCGATGTGCCGCTGGAGACCTGGGCGGAGAAGGAAGTGCTGGCGCGCACCCTCATCGCCAACAGCAGCCTCCTCGTGCGGACGGCGTGACCTCCGTTGCTTTGCTGTTGTTGCTTCCATTACAAACTTTTTAGCCAATGGTTGTCGGGATGTTGCACCAACGGCAATTGCGGTGTGTTTATGGTAACAACTTCGCCTTAACTCCTAAAATTCCAGCCAATCCCGAAGATCTGTCTGACCGGCAGGCGCCGTGTCGGTTGGGGCAAGAGGCCGTAGAATCCAGCGCGCTGTGATCGCCCCGTGGTCCGAGCACCGAGTTGGATTTCAAGTGGACTCTGCAGGGAGCCAGCTACAACAACCACAACGACCACAACAAGGCAAGAGCACACAGCAAAACCAAAGCACCTAATCACAACCGCTAGCAACAACACCAACACCAACCACAACTACCCAACAACCACAACAATCACGACTGCAAGCAACACGATTTTCAGACACGATGAGCGTGAATGCCCACGACGAGTGGAGGAGGCAGCGAGAGGAAGAGGAGAGGAGGCGGTTCGTGGCCATGTTCGACCCGCGCAACTATCATCCCCCTGCCGGCAGGCCCGAGGTGGGGAGGCCGCCAGTCTACGACGCCAAGGCCGAAGAGGCGCGGAGGAAGCGGGAGGAGTTCCTCAGGCTGGTGAGGGACTACGACGGCGCCTGGCCGACTGACAGCGCCCGCTACTGAGGCTGCTCCCCTTTGCTTACGTCACGACTTGCAAGTCGGCTGCTGCACCGATTGAGGTGTTGATTATTGTAAATAGTCCAAAAACCAGCATTTCTCAGTTTTTCTCAGCGGAGCGCACCGATTTTAGGAGATAGGTTTGACCCTGAGAGTCGAGTACATGTCATTCTTCGACGAGACATGAAGAAGCTCAAGCTGTTCGTAGCGATAGTTCTCGCGCTCGGCGCCCTCAATGCCTACGTTCCACTTACCCCCAGTCCGGTGGAAATGGTGTCTACCACTTCTATCTTTTTTTCCTGGCCTTCTCCCTCACCCTCTGCCTCACCTTCACCTTCTTCAACCGCTTCCGCTTCTTCATCTCCTTCATCTTTACCCTCTTCATCTCCTTCTTTAACTTCTGCATCTCCTTCACCTTCACCTTCTTCTTCTCCTTCACCTTCCCCGTCTCCTGCTTGCGGCGATGGGTGGCACAGCTGCTCATGCTTGCTGGAGGCCGCCACCTCAAAAGAAAGCCCTTGCGGTGGCAGCGGCGTCGGGAGCGCGGTGGAGTTGGCCAGGGGTCCAGCCTGCCACATCACCCCCTCCACCAACATCGGCGCAGACCAGAAGTCAGGGGAGGTGGTCTCCCACGAGTTCAGCGAGGCCGAGCTGAGCGAGCAGTTCACCGTGGTGATCCTCACCATGGCCCGGCGGATGGCGATGCTGCAGCAGGTGCTGCAAGAGTACGACGGGATGCCCGCCATCGCCGAGATCATCATCGTGATGAACGGGCTCAGCGAGGACCACGTCGTCAGCCGCTTGGGTGTAACCAAGACGCCGATCTCCTTCTTCAACAACTCCATCAACTCGCTCAACAGCCGGTACAACGACAACAAACACTCACTACACCACTCGGGCTATGAGCTCACAACACTTTTGCACTCACTCCACCACTCACGCCACCATCAGGTTCGCCGTGGCCGACAGGGTCAAGACCGAAGCTGTGCTCGCCAACGACGATGACCTCTTTTTTACACCCCGAAGTGCTACCTACCTCTTTCGCGTATAGCTCACTCACATGCACAAGTGGCCTCACGCTCGCACGCTCGCACGCACGCACGCATGCGCCTCGCCTCTCACTTAACACTCATGCTCCCTCAGATCTGGCAGAGGCACCGCAGGTCAATCGTTGGCCCCACAGCCCGCTTCAGCGGTGAAAAAGTCTACCGGACGTCGCGCCTCCAGTGCTTAAACGCCATCCTCACCAACGCGGCGTTCCTGCCCACTGACTTGATGCGAGAGTACTTCAAGCCCACCGGTCCGGCGGCCCGAGTCAGGGCGCACGTCGATGAGCATCAAAATTGCGAGGACATCGGCATCAACTTCGTCGCGGCAGCCGCAGAGCCGAAGATGGATCCGCCCGTGCATGTGCAGATCAAGCCCGTCCTTATCAAGCACAAGTAAGTTGCACATCGTGATGGCCACCAGTCTTTCTCTCTCTTCTCTTTCTCTCTCTTTACAAGCCATGGACAATCAAGACTCACCCACGCGCAAACACTTTGCAGGAAGGGGCTCAGTGACCAAAAAGACCACTACAAGGAGCGTCAAGCTTGCGGCAGGGCGTTCACGGGCTTCTTCGGCGGACTTGGGCTGCCCAACATCAGCCACACTTACTTCCTCAAGAACTGAACCCCTCTCCTCTCCTCTCTCCGTCTCATTTTACTCATTACTGTATTGCGGAAAAGAGAGTTCAAGCTAAGCCGCAGGCGGGAAAGAAAAAGGTGTCGAGCCACTCGTCCAGCTGGGCTTCGTCTTGTGCCACGACAGCCTTCGCCACGCGCAGAAGATGTACCACCCACTATCACTTTTTTGCAAAAGCTGTTTCACATTGCCATGAACACCATCCAAACCCATGACAAAACTAGTTTAGGTGCTAAAACTGATAGGGGTGATACGCAGTTCATTTTAGGAAATTGGGCCGCCCAGAAAAAAAAACAAAATAACAGAAAAACCAACTTAAAACAGAGTCGAGTACGTGAGACATGAAGAAGCTCAAGCTGTTCGTAGCGATAGTTCTCACACTCGGCACCCTCAATGCCTACGTTCCACTTAGCATCAGTCCGGTGGAAATGGGTTCTTCCACTCCTATCTTTTTTTCCTTCGCCTTCTCCCTCTCCCTCTGCCTCACCTTCACCTTCACCTTCACCTTCACCTTCTTCATCCGCTTCCCCTTCTTCATCTCCTTCATCTTTACCCTCTTCATCTCCTTCTTTAACTTCTGCATCTCCTTCACCTTCACCTTCATCCCCTTCCCCTTCTACATCTCCGTCACCTGCTTGCGGCGATGGGTGGCACAGCTGCTCCTGCTTGCTGGTAGCCGCAACCTCAAAAGTAGACCCTTGCGGTGGTAGCGGGGTTCGGCGCCGAGTAGAATTAGCCAGGGGCTCAGCCTGCCGCATCACCCCCTCCACCAACACCGGCGCAGGTCGGAAGGCAGGGAAAGTGGTCACCCACGCGTTCAGCGAGGCCGAGCTGAGCGAGCAGTTCACCGTGGTGATCCTCACCATGGCCCGGCGGATGGCGATGCTGCAGCAGGTGCTGCAAGAGTACGACGGGATGCCCGCCATCGCCGAGATCATCATCGTGATGAACGGGCTCAGCGAGGACCACGTCGTCAGCCGCTTGGGTGTAACCAAGACGCCGATCTCCTTCGTCAATGATTCGATCAACTCACTCAACAGCCGGTACGGCACAACTACAACAACAAACACTCACGACATTACTCGGGCTATCAGCGTTCTACACATTGCATTCACACCTGGGGTGGGGGAATATGCCACAATCAGGTTCGCCGTGGCCGACAGGGTCAAGACCGAAGCTGTGCTCGCCAACGACGATGACCTCTTTTTTACACCCCGAAGTGCTACCTACCTCTTTCGCGTATAGCTCACTCATTTTCACCTCGCACGCTCGCATGCGCCTCGCCTCTCACGTAACACTCGTGCTCCCTCAGATCTGGCAGAGGCACCGCAGGTCAATCGTTGGCCCCACAGCCCGCTTCAGCGGTTATAGCGGGGATTGGGTATACCGGTCAACAGGCCTCAAGTGCTTCAACGCCATCCTCACCAACGCGGCGTTCCTGCCCACTGACTTGATGCGAGAGTACTTCAAGCCCACCGGCCCGGCGGCCCGAGTCAGGGCGCACGTCGATGAGCATCAAAATTGCGAGGACATCGGCATCAACTTCGTCGCGGCAGCCGCAGAGCCGAAGATGGATCCGCCCGTGCATGTGCAGATCAAGCCCGTCCTTATCAAGCACAAGTAAGTTGCACGATCGTGATGGCCACCAGTCTTTCTCTCTCTTTCTCTTTCTCTTTCTCTCTTTACAAGCCTGGACATGTAAGACTCACGCGCAAACACCACAACAGTAAGGGGCTCAGTGACAATGAAGACCACTACAAGGAGCGTCAAGCTTGCAGCAGGGCGTTCACGGGCTTCTTCGGCGGACTTCGCCTGCCCAACATCAGCCACACTTACTTCCTCAAGAACTGAACCCCTCTCTCCTCTCCTTTCCGGTCTCATTTTATTCTGAGAGTTCAAGCTACGTCGCAGGCGGGAAAGAAAAAGGCGTTGAGCGCCTCGTCCAGCTGGGCTTCGGCTCGTGCCACGACAGCCTTCGCCACGCGTAGAAGATCGGCGCTGAACCAGGCCGAGCCTGCAAGCCCATTGAAGAGGCAGTAAGGCTGCGTGTTGCGTGTTGCGTGTTGTGCGTGTGGTGCGTGCGTGCGTGGTACCAAGCGCCACGTACTTGTCAGTTTCACGTCAGACACGCAGGCACACACAGCGCAACGTCGTACCTCGTCCGGCTTGTTCCACGCCTCCCTAGCGCACTCGTCCGAGAGGGAGAACCGGGCGAACGCCCAGGCCCTGTGCAGGTACTTCGCGCTCCGCGTGGCCCGGAACAGGTAGAGGAAGAGGAAGGCGTTGCCCGAGATGCCGTGACACAGCCCCACGCCCTTACGCAACAGGCCGCGCGCCCACACGACATCCGACACGGCTTCCGCCTCTGCAGAGTTACGGCACTTATTTAGTATTTTTCGTATTTATTTTTATTATTTATTTGTTATTAAAAGGAAAAGGTGTACCGTGGAGGTAGATTGATTTGCCGTAGACCTCGTAAGCGCGGTGCAAGAGCAGGCCGATGGCTGGTGCGCCGTGGCACCACTGTACGAGACGATCACCTTCACCGTCGCTGCGGGTCGGATAGTTGCCGCTGGGCAACTTGGTCGTGATCAGCCAGTGGATCGTCTCCTCCACCAGCAGTCGGCCCGTCTTGCCGCTCTCCTCGTCCCGCCACCCGTCGAGAAGCTCGGGCCGCATCAGCAGAACCATGAGAATGCCGCTGAGGCCGTGCGCGACGGCCAAGTACTCCTTTTCGTGCCAGGCGTACATCAATGGAGGCCGCCGCGTGTTGCGGTCGCTTGGCATCTGTGCGGCGTACCTGCGCGTGGTGGAGATGCGTCAATGATGAGTGCACCGCAAGGCTCTGAGTTGCGCGTACGCTGATATACCGTTTGCCGTAGTCCAGAGCCGCCGGCACCAGCTTGGCTAGCAGGGCCGTGGCAATGTCCCGGCCCGTGTAGCGCTTGACAAAGTGGAGCGCGTACATGTAGCCTGGCCGGCACACCAGAAAAACAAGAGAATAGAACATTAGGACGATGCCAGGAAGCAAGTCCGGGAAGTTCGCGCGGTACCTGCGCATCCATAGAGCAGCTCCCATTCGCCCCAGTGCCTGTCCACGGGGAGAAATTGAGCCGAGATGGCCTCCACCTGGTCCACGTAGTGCCTCCTGCATGCCCCATCGATTGTGGTGGTCATGTGGCGGCGCGTCAGGGATCGATCGGTGCGTACACAACACACACACAGCACACACACGCTGGAGGGCAGAAGACGCACGACTTCTCAGTTCGGCCCAGGGCGTGGTAGATAGCGGCAGCGACGGCGTAGACGCCGGCGTCACCCGTGACAAAGCTGATCCCCTTCTTCCGGTCGCTGTGAAAGCCACCACGTCATGACATCAGCCAACCCAAAAAACATACTAACGTGGGACGCGGCGCAAGGTACGGGTGGCGCTCATGGCGTGCGCGTGTGAGCCTGAGCGCGGTCTTGATATACTGGCGAGCGTGGTCCAGGTGCCCCAGGTGCAGGTGCAGCAACGCCACCCCGGCCGCGCCTGTGTAGACGGACGGTCCCCTGCATACGTCAAGTTAGTGTAGAGAGATTATATGATGTGAAAAAAAAATAGAACGTGTGGTGTTGTAGACGTACTCGATGATGCGGGTGGAGGGCGGCCACTTGGTCTCGACCAGGGTCAGGACGCGCTGGATGTGCGCTTCGAGCTGCGGCACCGCCTCTCGCCGCAGCACTTCGCGCAGCTTGGCCTTGTCTCCCTCGGCATCTGCAGCGGGTTGCCAGTCGGCAGCGTCATTCACAAAAAACCTCTCCTTCGACTTCCTGTCCAGGCCCTGCAGCTCCATCTTCTTTTCTTCTATTTCTGTGATTTCCTTTTTCTTTGATTTTAAAAAAAATATAATCCAACACAGCCAGAAGAGAAATAAAGGAATGGAAGACACGCAAGCTGCACCACCCGCAGTGGTGGTGGCTGTGGGTTCGTGCTGCGTGGACCTCATCGGCGTGGTCGACCACTTCCCGCGACCCGACGACAAGACCCGCACACGACACTTCCAGGTGTGCCTTCTCGCTCCCCCCCCCCAACCCACTACATGTTGCGTCATGGCGCGCTACTCGCTCTGTGTGCTGCAACTCCGACCACTTATATGGACACACACGACACACACACGACATACGACACACAACACGACACAACACACGGCACACGACACACGACACACAGGTGGAATGTGGAGGCAACTGTGGGAACGTCGCGGTCGCGCTGGCACGGCTGGGAGTGGCCGCGCGGCCGCTGGCCAAGGTGGGCGCCGATGCGTGGGGCAGGTTCATCGTGCAGCAGCTCCGCAACGAGGGCGTCGACACTCGGTCCCTCGTCGTCAAGCCGGGGTAACTTACTCCCTCGATCCCTTTGTATCGTGTGTGTCGTATCGTGTCGCCTGCGGGCGCTGACTCAGGGAGGAGCCAACCAGGGTGTCGTCACCGTTCACGTACATCATCGTGGACCAGGCCACCAAGACCCGCACGTGCCTCCACACACCGCTCTCTGAAGACTTCCTCGACGAAGAGTTCTTCCAACCTGCGGTCAGTCATCGCCGCACGACACACGACACACACGACACACACGAAACTTACGACACAATTGGCCTCACGCGCTCTGTCTCTTTCCAACCAGCAAATCGAGGAGCTGCTGAGGGACTGTCGTCTGCTCTTTTTGGATTCGAGGCACCCGCGAGCTGCGCGCCTGGTGGCGCTCGAGGCGCGGAAGCGGGCGATACCGGTGCTCATGGATATCGAGAAGGTCAGGGAGGGCATGTTTGACTTGCTCCCCGTGGTGGACTCGCTCAACACGTCCAGCCATTTCCCGACCATGTACTTTCGAGGTACACTCCACCTCACCACCAACGGATGACCATTCAACCACCAACCCAACGGCGCCATAACTCTTCTTCGTTCTTCTTCGTATTCGTTCTTCTTCTGACATCAGAGAGAGCTAGGGGAGAAAAACGAACAACGGCGTCCGCAGCAGCCACCGACCTCACCAACGGCCTGGTGCAGCTCTTGAGCGATTACCCGCGGTTGCGCTTCATCGTCACCACGCTGGGCGAGAAGGGCAGCGTGTGGATAGAGAAGGCCAACGCCGAGAGCTGCTCAGAGCTCGGCGATGAAGGAGCCTCCACGGTGGAGGCGTTCGTCGACCGCAACTACGACCAGTGGTCGCGCGCCGAGAGCGTGGCCGTAACCGCCACCACTTCGTTGGTTCGACAGATGCGCTTGGTATGGCCACGGCCGTGTGCCGAGGCTGGGCCAGAGCCGTGTGAATGGTTCAAGGTGTGGTATTGTCCACCACAGCGTCTCCGCCCAGACGAGATTGTGGACACGACAGGAGCAGGCGACGCCTTCACCGCAGCCACTCTCTTCTCCCTTCTTTCGGCAGAACTGTGCGGCACCCACCATCTTCCTCTTCCTTTGGTTTGACGGCTCACCCATGACCATGCTTTTCGTGTTTGTGGCCCGGCAGGAGTGGTGCCCCAGCTACACCAAGTGAGGTGCTGTCAATAGCATCGTTCTGTGCTGCGAGCAATTGCCGGGTGATGGGCGCTCAAGCAGGCATGCCCACAACAGCGGACCTACCCCATCATTTACTTCAGCACATCTTTTGATCAACAAAAAAATGAAGCTTCAGGCCTGCTGGGGGTCGAACCCAGAATCTCCTGATTCGTAGTCAGACGCCTTTCCATTGGGCCACAGGCCTTGCTTGTTCTTTGGAATTCCGGAGCCTTGGTGCCAAGCGCATCATCATTTTTAGGGTCCAGATAGATCCCACGCTCTTTGGCACATGGCCTGCTGGAGCCCAAGTTCGCCGCTAAACCACTCGCACTCCTACCTTGCTCCAGGCCCAGGCGCAGGAGCTCTCTCTCCGCTGGCAGGCCGACTTTGACTTCATCTTTCTGATCGACCAAGACGAATTCCCGCAGATCTGCGACACCAACACCAACGCCAAGCAGTCGTCCGCCAGTGGGTAGTGGACCAGTTCGCCCCACGTGGAGAAGGCCAATAGATAAAAAAATACTGTAGCGTGCGTGTAGGTACAACACAGCCACGTATGCGAACGAAGTAACAAAGGTGTGCTCGTTCTGCACCCCCAAAGCTCTTTTTATTCACAATCCAAATCCATCCACCCTGAACACGTTGATTTCCACAGTTTCGGTGGTGGGGAGCACCGAAACCGGTTTGTGTCAGCGAGCTGTTTCGGCAAGGCACCTTCTACCTCCTCCTCCTCCTCCTCCTCCATGTAGCTGGTTGAGCGGAGATGACTCTTCTCCACCTCCTCCAACCACATGCTGACGTTCCATTCAGCCCTTCTTCTTGTGCTGGAGATACTCCTCATACGGAATATGGATCTCTGATGACTGTATTGTGAGAGAAAGAAGGAGAAGAGAGTGGGTGGGCATCAGCATCACATACGTGTTAGCAACAGGCTGAAGGGGAGCATGAGGAAGAAAAACTGATTCTTCTTCTTCTTCTGGTGTCTGTTGTGCGTACCTGGAAGCGGATGCACTTGATCTTGGCCACCAGCTTCTTGGTGAGGGGCTCGTCGCAGCCGGCCTTCTCCACCAGCCTCTCGATCGTCTGCGTGCGGGTGTACCCTGTGTACAGCGATGCAGGTCTCGTTCAGCCTTGTCCGGTGGTTGTCATCCGCAACTAGGCTCGAGGCCTCGAGGCGGCGCGTACCGAACTGAACGGCGACCGAGGGCAAGAAGGTGGCACTGCGCTGCACGTTCCTGCTGTCGTAGAAGTCGATGCGCACGCCGTGGGGACCAACCTATGACGACACGAGCAAGAAGGCAGACGTCAGCACGCGCACGACAGACGACACACGCGACACGCACACGACGTGTTACACACATGTGCGCACAACACAAGACCACACGGCGTCAACCGTACCTCCCAGTCGAAGCAGTCATCGCACTTCTCAAAGGCGAACAGGAGGTTGACGGTGCAGGCCAGGCGAGGGACCTCGTCTTCCGTCACAGGCCTGAAACGGCTGTCATCGAACGCGCTGTGACCACACGCCAATTGGCGTGTCCCGATGAGCGCAACGTGAGCCTGGCGCGAAGTGTGGGCGGGTGAGGATGTGACGCTACGACGTACCTGAGCAAGGCGTACTGGCGGAGGCCTTCGTGGAGAGGCAGAGTGCCGTGGGTGCCCTTGCAGCCGCGCAGCCTCTCGTCGCTGCCATCCTTGCTCGACTTCTTCCACCCCACGAACAAGGGGCTGCAGACGCACGTAGGCAATGATGATTTGATGTTTAATGCAAGAACGTAGTCCAGAGGGAGGGCAAACCATTCGATGTCATCAGGTATGTTGTAGGCATAGGGGTCAGGCGCGGCAAGGGGGGCGCCCTTCCTCTTCTTGTTGCCTTCGCCGTTCTTCGTGATGGCGAGTTCATGCTCCAGCACCTCGAAGCAGTAGTAGGCCATCTCAGGCGTTGCAGCTAGGTTCTCCATCTCTCTTGTTGGTTTTTTACAATCGTTACAATGATAGGACGCAGAAAAGATGAGGAAGATGTGAAGATGAAGATGATTTGTAGGACAATGATTACGCTCTGGCCTCCTCTCGAATGTACAAGCTAATTACAAAGGTGGGGCTCGGAATCTATCTACAAAGCGGATGGATGAATGTCGAATGGAGAACATGCAACACAACAGGTCGCCTGTCTTTTTCAATATCTCAATTATTGGTTGGCGGAGGATTGGGATTCCTCCGAGGAGGCGACAATGACCACACGTGCGGGCCGACAAAAGGCACAGCGTACGACCAGGCCAACATATATTTTCGAAGATTGGGAAATCAAATCAAACGATTGTCGATTTGTTTCTTTTTTCAATTGATTGAAAAGGCCACAATCGAGGAGACGCTGCGTGTCGAGACACTGAGCGCGCGAGAGAGAGAGAGCCCGGGCCTCTACTTCCTCCCATGTCCATGCGTAAAGGCAGCCACGGACGATTGGGGAGCAGCAAGAAGGAGGAGGCGCCCCTTCTCCATTCGCTGATTCGTGAATCAGGCACATTGAAGGAAGTGGAAGAGCTGCTAAAGGAAGATGCCTCGATGATACACGATCGGGATCGCTTGGGCGGCACGCCGCTCCACGCGGCGGTGGAGGCCGGAAAGGCCGACATTGTACAATACCTCCTGGTAAAGTCGGGTATCAACGTGAATTTAATCGACCGACATGGCTGGACGCCGCTACACACGGCCTGCCATCGAGGCGACCTGGCCGTCATCGAGCTCCTTCTGACCGGCGGCGCCGGTGGTCTTGGGACCAACAACCCCAGCATTGGCGTTAAGCCCAAGGGGTTCGGTGGCTCCAATGGCTTCGATTCTCGCTCCCCCTCCAACTTGTACGTTGCACTCTCCTCTCATCCCCCTTCCCGCGTTGCACGTTTCGCCATTGCAATTCAATCTTTTTTACTTTTCCATCTTACGCTTGGAAATCTACACCCACCAACGTACAAGCTATCGTTTTGCACAGCTAGCTTTGGCCCTGCCCATTTTAATTCTGTGTGATCGAATGTGCCCCGAATTATGCAACGAGATGGACATCATCGCTCCAATTTCACCAGTTCACATCCGTGTGCCGCTTCTCTGAAGTTTCGTGGTAACACGGCAATATGTATATATATTAGGTTGTAATACTTGATGTATATTACTGTTGTGTGTTTCGCGTCGTGTTAGTTTCGGTCACAAATAGTTCACCATTGCCTAGCACTCACTAACACTCGTCGGCCTTGTTACTCTGCAGTGTGAGCGTGACACTTACAACGGTGGACCTGTCCACACCACTGCACTACTTTGTGCGACACCCGCCACCCGACCAAGCCCCCGGCATCAAGTACGCCTCTTTCACTCCTCGCCGCCACACATGTGTGGTGTTACAACACATACGTGCGTTCTCGCTAACATCTGCCTCTTCCCGGTCGGTTGCAGGGTGGGCATGCGCACTTCATCGGAGACCTACTATTCGTTGCCCATGTCACACACTCCCCCAGCGATCTCGAAAGGGTTTCTCCTACGAGAGTACACTTTCCCCTCTCCCACTCGCCGCTCTCGCGGTGCACCGCGATCTTCTTCTTTAATGAATTCACACGCTTGTCGCAACCGACAGAACGGGCGAGGCGACGCGTAAGTGGAGGAGCGACGGCAGCCGACCCTACGCGATGCCCGCGCACGATAAATATTTTATCATCCTCCAGTACCTGCTGGGACCCAAGCAGGTACATATGGTTCCCCTTTCTTTCTTGCTTATCTCACCATCGTTAAGCATCTGGGTCTCACCATTTCTTCTTGCGACGTTGTGCGCGATGCTCCTCATAATCTTAGGGTCCACTAAACACGTCCAACGCGATGAACAAAAACGGAGAGACTCCGACACATCTTCTCGCCTCAGCCCGCACCTCTTCTCCTCTCGTTCTCGCGTATCTTCTACAGCACGACGCGAACGTCAACATCACCAACCGGTACGTCTCTAATGTTTTGTTTTTTTAAAACCAAAATTATTTTTTTTTGCCTGCTCGAGCCCTACACATGCACTCGCTCAGTGTCAGCACCGTAACCCGATCCGTCTGCTGCTTCCAGGTATGGTGAAACGCCGCTGCACTTGGCTGTGAGAAATGGGCGGGCGGAACTGGTGGAGATGCTGCTCGAGCATGGCGCGGACATGACAGTCGTGGGCGGGGAGGGAACGCCGAGGGACGTCGCTCTCCGGGCGAAGCTGCCCGAGATGATGGCCCTGCTCGATAAAGAAGGTAAACATTCATATAGCCATCAACCACAGCCGCACACGCACCACACACGCACCACACACGCACACGCACAAGACTCATAATGCTGTCGCGTGCGCTACACACAGAAAAGCGACGATTGAAGGCCTTGAAAAAGAAGAAAAAGAAGAGCAAGGGCAAGAAGAAAAAGAAGGGCTCGTCGGAGGAAGTGCACTCTTCCGACGCGGGCGAGCGATTGAACCCGTTCGCGAGCGGCAAGGAGAGCGGCGGGAGCCTGTCGAGCACCACGTCGGGGCTCAAGGGCAGCGCCGAGCAGAAGATGGACGAAGAGGGCGATCTGAGCGTGAACGACAAGGAGCGCATGATCGAGCTGCTCAACTCGCTCAAGCTGACCAAGTACATTCCGCTCTTTGTCGACGAGGACATCGGCATGCGGGCGCTCATGCTGCTGACCGACGACGACCTCAAGAGCCTGGGCGTCAAGATGGGCGGCCGACGGGTCATCTTGGACTACACGCAGAAGGAGCGGGAGCGGGAGGAGAAGGAGCGGGAGACCGGCGAGCGACGGCGCGGCGGGAGCGCTAACGGCAGCCCCAACACGCACGCCAGGAAGAACAGCGGCGGGATCAAGGTCGAGCGGCTCAGCACGAGCGCGCGCAACCTCGGCCCGCTGGTCTCCAAGCGACGCGGGCGGGACGCCCCGCAGCGGAAGAGCGTGGACAGCGGACCGGCGACGAGCGAGTCCATCGCGTTGATGGCCAAGAGCACCAGCGGCCTGCCCACCGACGACGACGACACCGGCGGCGAGGACTGCAACTTTGAGGAGGTGGACGCGCCCGAGGAGCGCGAAGAGGACGAGGCCGAGTTGAGGTACCTGCGACATTCTCTTTCTCTTTCTTTTCGTTTCCCTGTTTTCATGGCTAACCGACAAACAAAAAACAGTGACAGTTCCGGGGTGGAGATGAAGGCGACGATCGCGGTCGACAGTCTCTCACTCGACGAACACTTGGGGACGGGTGCGCGCTCTCTTTCCCACAAACATCGTTTCGCTTCGCTTCTTGTTTCAAAAGAAACTCACAACTACAACAATTTTTGTCGAGAGCAGGAGCTTTCGGAGATGTCTACAAGGGTCGATTGCGAGGCATGACCATCGTTGCCGTCAAGAAACTCACCGGCGTCAACCAGACGGCGTTCCTCCGCGAGGCCAAGATCATGCAGCAGATCCCGAACCACCCCAACGTGGTGACCTTCTACGGCATGGCGGCCTCGCAGAACGTTCTCTACATCGTCACCGAGTTTGTGCCCCATGGCTCGCTCGCGGTACGTCACCACCACCACCCAACCCGCCGCCGCCGCCGCCGCCGCCACCGTCGCCACCCAACCCGCCGCCTCAGCCAAAGAATGTAATCGCCGAGCGATCTAATGCCTCATGTTGCGGTCGCGCAGCTCTACCTGCGGAGCAACATCAACAAGGTGCCCATGCATGTGCTGGTGCAAATGGCCAAGGACATCGTGAGCGGGATGGAGCACCTCCGGGCAAACGACGTCGTCCACCGGGACCTGGCCGCGCGCAACCTCCTTCTCGAGATTCGATCCAATGGTGAACACAGGGTCAAGGTACAGCTGCGTTCGTCTTGCTCCGCTCTTCCTTCGCTCTGGTCTCACCGCGTCTCTTTTTTCGTTCTTTTGCACGACGCGCATGACACAGGTGAGCGATTTTGGGCTGTCCCGTCCGCTGATGGAAAGCGAGTACTACAAAACGGGCGACTCGTCGCGAGGGCACATTCCCGTCAAGTGGACCGCTCCCGAGGCGCTCAAATGGCTCAAATACTCGTCCCAGTCTGGTAATATGACCCACGCCTCGCCCACACACGACACACACACCACACACACACCACACACACACCACACACACGACACACACACCACACACACCACACACGACACACACCATTGCTGCGCCGCTGCTTGGTGTACTCACCACTCTCGTGTCGTGTCATGAAGACGTGTGGGCCTTCGGCGTGGTGCTCTGGGAGATTTTTTCCTACGGACAGGCGCCCTACCCGGGCCTCTCCAACTCGGAGGTGATACAGGAGGTGTCGAAGGGCTATCGCATGCCGCCGCCCGACAACTGCCCCGGCCAGATCGTGGAGCTGATGAACGAGTGCTGGCACGACGATCCATTGAAGCGACCACAGTGGATCAACATTTTTGTCAAGCTTTCCGCACTCGAGGAAAAGTACGGACCCTTTGCCACACACCGCACACAATGGTGGCTGACCCGCTTCTCTCTGTGTGTTGTGTGTGTGTGTGTGTGTTGTGTGTGTAGGCTCTTGGACGAGTGGGAAGAGAAGGAGAGGCGGCGAGAGAAGGACGACAGGGAAAAGCAAAAGGACATGGCCGACCTTAAGAGGCGGTTAGAACTCCAAGAGGAAATTGAGCGGGAACTCGAAAACGCAGCAAGAAACTACTCATCTCAGGTGGCTATACCCTCCCCGTCGTGCGTGTCGTGCGTGTCGTGCGTGTCGTGCGTGTCGTGCGTGTCGTGCGTGTCGTGCGTGTCGTGCGTGTCGTGCGTGTCGTGCGTGTCGTGTCCCGTGCCTTGTAATGGTTGTTAATCTCGCTGTTTGTCTCCACTCGACACACCAGCACGAATGCATAGCGCAGATCGAGCGTATTCTGGATGAGTTGGATCGGAAAGTTGACGAATCAACAAGTCGCTCCGTCTCTCCACTCTCTTCGCCCTTCAGCTCCGTCCAGGGCAACTCCTCTTCCTCCTCCCTCCCGTCCTCCTGATTCCCTCATCTTCCCTTCCTCTTCCGCTCTTTTCTTTCCTCCTCGCCTTGGCACGACCGGGCGTATCACTTCGACGGCTTGGCATTCTACTCGGGCGAGTAGATGAACCGTCGTCAAGAATCGATGCAGCACCAAACGACAACTACGCCGGCGAGACAAACACGACACACGACACACAACACAACGCACAGATGGCCACGCAGTTTAGAACCACGCTTGTATTTATTATTGTTTTTTAACCACCCAACCAAAATCAAACAAGAAAATTCGACACAACCTTTGATTCTTATTGGCCCAAAATGTTCGATCGGCCCACTTCGCCCGAAGCGAACAGATATCAATTATTTCCACTGAACCATAAACACAACAAAACACAAGCACCAAACATGTCGAGGAAGACGACGACGACCGAGGCAGGTGGAGCTTTTCGCGGCGCGAGCGGCTACGTGAAGCAGACCACGGAGCAGCCCTTCTTCCCCTATGGCTGCCCCTACTGCAAGAGGGAGAACGTGACCAGCAAGCCGGGCAACAGCTGCGGCCGCCAGGAGTGTAACGAGAAGTGGAAGAAGGACCACCAGGGCATCGGCGACGCCATCGCTCGTCGCTTCAAGTGAGCACTCCCCCCCCAACTTCATTCTTCCCTTCGCCCCAAAAATGAAGCAAACTTGCTTCCACCAAACAAGACTTTATTTTGTATTTTACTTCTTTGGTCGCCCGCGTGGCCACGAGGGGCCAACCAGTTCACCAGAGCTCGAATTGGTTGTTGAGGTTCGGGTAGGTGAGGCTGTAGTAGCCGTCGGTCTCGGGCGGGGTGGGGAAGAACCACTGCAGCGGCGACGAGCCCATCACCTGCCTCAGGTTGGCTTGCGGACCCAAGTCGTACTTGTGTCTCAGTTTCTGAGTGCGTGCGTGCGTGCGTGCGGTGTTGTGTGGTGTGTGGGTGGGTGGTGATGCGAGTTAGCGGTGGAGGCATGGGGTAGGAGGAGGATGACAGCAAGGGTACCTTGCCGTTGCTTGGCCGGCCTCGTCGCCAAAGCCGCGCGCGGAGGGCCATCTTCTCGATCGTCGTCGCGTTGGTGATGATGAGATTTAACGTGTGGAAACCCATCGCTGGATCGGCCAAGCAAACAAAGCGTGTCATTTTCAAATAATAATAAAACAATCCACCAATAAATAATAAAAAAGAATATAAGTAATATTATTTAATTATTATTATTAATATTATTAAAAATTAAGCGTACCCGTGAGATTAATGGTGAAGGCGGCCGCCACCCAAACGATCATGCCTGGAGACGATCTCGGTTAGCACCGCCCGCAAGAGTGCGACAACACTCACGTACCGACGGTGACGCCGTTGATCCATAACTGCTCCGACGTATACTTGTCGCTCTGGATAGACACGCATGAGTCACACAGCACACGACACGACACGACACACACGATACGCGACACGCAACACAGCGGCAAGCATGCAACACACACGTACGTGTTTGAACAGGTCGTAGATGCAGAAGCTGAAGAGCGTGAGGAACATCGCGCCGACGCCAGCGCCGTAGAAGAGGAACAGGAAAAAATACTTCAGGTTGTTGTGGCCCACGCCTGCACCATTACATGCCATCGACGCGCCACGTGAGTGCAAAAGTGACACACGCAACACGCGACACACGCGACACACCGCGACAAACAACTAAAGAGAACCCAGCTGGGTGCGTACAGTTGTTGATCCAGGGGCAGTGGTGGTCCATGCGCAGTACGCACCGGTTGCAGTGGCGACAGTGGTGCGCGCGCGGCGGGCGGTGAGACGCGCACTTCTTGCAGTAGTTGGTGTCCTCCACCACCTCGATGTCCTTCTTCCTGTTCTTCGGCTTCTTTTGCTTCTGATCGGGGTCGCTACCTTCCTCCTTCTCCCCCTATAAAGTAACAGCTCAGCGTGTGCGGACACGCGCGTGCCTCTGTGTGTTGTGTGTGTGTGTGTGTGTGTGTGTGTGTGTGTGTGGTGTGTGTGTGTGTGTGTGTGTGTGTGTCGTGTGTCGTGTGTCGTGTGTCGTGTGTCGTGTGTCGTGTGTGTCGTGTGTCGTGTGTCGTGTGTCGTGTGTCGTGTGTCGTGTGTCGTGTGTCGTGTGTCGTGTGTCGTGTGTCGTGTGTCGTGTGTCGTGTGTGTCGTGTGTGTGACACGAACCTCGCTGTCGCTGTCGGACGATGAGGAATCGGCATCGGAGTCGCTGGCCGAGCCATCGTCATCGCGATCGCGTATGCGCTCCTTGCCCTTCGACGGCCCGCGAGCACCGCCGCTGCCGCGCAGCAGCTTCATTTCCACGTCACCGTCGCCGCGGGCGCCGCCGTCGTCGGACTGCTCGTCACCGCTCGCGGCCTGCTCGTCATCGCGCTCCGCCACCGAGTGCAGCCGTCCCTCCTCCATCTCCGGCGGCAGCTGAGCCCAACAACAAAAGTGAGTCGCGTGTGCGTGTGCGTGTGCGGTTGTGTGTGCGGTCGTGTGTGTGCGGTCGTGTGTGTGTCACGCACGTAGCCGGGGAGAACGAAGCCGGGGTCGGTGCGGATGGCGCAGTAGTAGGAGTAGAGGCAGAGGATGACGAGCGCGTGGAACACGAGGAGGATGAAGATGTGGAACGGGTCATGGGCGGTGTACATCATGTAGGGGATGAACACGTAGTGCCACACGGACCAGTAGCCCACCGCGCAGAAGGCCCACACGAACGCCACACAGAAGCGGCCGCCCCACCGCACGCACGCGTCCATGGCCGCCAGTCTGTGCTTGGCGCTCGCCCTCATGTGCATGTCGCCTGGTCTGTTTTTTCAAATCAACACAAAAAATAAATAAGCCACAAGAGCTGGTGAAATCAAAAAAAGGTGAATGGGTCGAGTAAAAACCTTGAATTGCCATTAACAAAAATAAAATTGAAGGTGGGGAGATGGATGTCGGTACCTGTTGCTCGATTAGCTCGCTGCTGGTGTGTATGGCCCGGGAAAGTTCGAGGCCGCCGTAAGATGCCTGGAGCACGGAGAGGAAAACAGACACGAAACAGCTCGTCGAGTTTCGATTTTTATTTCCTTTTTTTTAACACGTAAAATCATTTTTTTGTTTTTATTGGGCTGACCGGTGGTGAACGGCCGAAGAGGGACAGGTTGTGTTGCACGGTGGTGATCTAGTGTGCACCAAGTGTGTATGACAGTAGAGTGTGATGTAGTTGTGTTGTTGTGAGAGAAGAAGTAATAAACGCTAATGCGCTACAGATATATAGTTGTGTGTGTTGTCAGGGCAAGAGGGACATTGCTGAGAGGTTCAAAATTGGATAAGTGACCAGGTCGTTCTTACCACAAAAGGTTGTACAAGGATGTGAGGCTCAGGTTGGTGGCCTCCTCCACCACCTGCTGTGTGATGTACTGGTCACTGCTTTCAGCATCATCATAGAATCAACACTCCTGCTTCTTCCACTGGCTGAGTGACACTGGGAAGGCGCCCTTGTTGGTGTCCCATGTTGTCATGCATCACTGTCCACAAGAAATCCACCATGGCCTGTGCCAGCTTCTTGTTGTTGTTGTTGTTGTTGTCTTGGTGCAGGTAGGCCAACACTCCCACTTCTTCCACTGGCCGAGCGACACTGGGAAGGCGCCCTCATCAGCATCCCATGTTGTCACACATCACCATCCACAAGAAATCCACCACAGCCTGCGCCAGAGGGCACCGGCGCTGACAGTGGTTGACGATGAGGTGGCAAGGTAGCCCAGCAGTTGGTGGAGTACGACATAGGGCAGGCCGCTCAGCAGGTTCCACACTCCTTCCCTCACCTCTCTTCATCTTCTTCTCCCAATCTCAGTCTCTTACTGTTTTTTATCGCGGCTGGCTTCGCTTCTTGGCAGCTTCCTCTCTCACCCTCTTCACCAGCAGTTTTTGTGTGGCCTCTCTGGTTGGTGCATTTATAAAATTGGATAAAGTTTACCAGGAAAAACATTTTTGCTCTTTGGGGCTTGCCTAGTGTGGTGGTGTTCACGCAGCTTGCCGAACATCAAGAGCAGTTCACCATCGGCGAGTGGTCTTCTGGTTGTGCGAGGTGGAGCTCGAAGGTGCCCGTGGCACCGTTGACGTCCCACCGGTAGGTGCCCGTGATGGTGTGGTGGTCCACCACCCGGCCCGTGTAGTGGAAGAGGCCGCTGTGCGTCGCGTACCGCTCCCGCCACTCGACCACCCTGCTCGCGCGGTCGTACCGGCCCACCCACACGGCTGAATATCGGAGCAAAACACGACACGCAACCGGCACACAGCACACACGACCGACACACAGCACGTTGCACGGGGTCAGTTTCTTGCACGCAGGGCAGGTCAGGCGGTGACCAGTGCCGTACCTCCGGTCTGGCGATTGTAGGAGGAGCCCGACGAGTACTGCATCTCGGCCCACAGCAGGCCATGCAGCAGGCGCAGCCGGGTGCCCTGTACGCGGGTCACATTGCCGCTCGATGCCGAGTTCTGCGTGTGCCCTGTTGTGTGCGGAAAGTACCTGTCAACAAGTTGATATCACGAAAGGGTGTAAAAGAAGGGGAAATGGGCACCGTCCACGATGTAGAGCCCCTCGTTGATGACGAGAGATGACAGGTAGTCAGAGTCCTTGCGCGTCGCCAGCTCGTATCTCCGCTTCCAATCCACCTCTTCGTTCTCGCTGTCGTCGTTAACAAGCGCCGGAAGACCAGGAGGCGTTGTTGTAGGCCACGGCTGTCGATTCCAGATCGACCGCACGTCGGCCACCGGAGTGGAGAAGCCCTCCCGAAGGTCCTCGATCGCCGCCTGTTGTGCTCGGGGGTCGTCGCTGCCGGCAGCTGCGACCTGCGGCACCAGTAGCGTGTGCGGGCCGAAGCGGCGCTGGTAGAGCTGCTTCCAGAGCCACGGGTCGGAGCAGATGCGATGGAACACGTGCGAGCAGCGGCCCAGCGACTGCACCCCAAACATCGGCAGGAAGCTGCACACGCTGAAGATCGCCTCGAGCGGCAGGTAGGCGCTAAAGTCCACCCCACCACCATCGTCACCATGACCACCTTGTCCGGCTGTCGAGCCCTGACTACGCTCGTAGGCCCGCAGGCGCTTCAGGAGCCCGAGCAGGTGGTCCCAGGTGGCCGGCACCGCTGGCTGGCCGGCGGCAACGAGCTCGACCGACACGATCACGATCTCGAAGCGTCCTGCGGCCGCTGCGGATGTGGTGGTGACGGTACCGGCCAGGCTGCAGGGCGGAAGCAGGCGGCCGGCCAGCAGTCGATCGACGGTGGTGGTCTGGGCCTGTGCCTGGGCCTTGGGGAGGCTACCGCTGGCCTGGAGGGTGACGTGGCCGTCGGACGAGCACACGCCGCGCCAGCCGCCCTCGTCGGTGCGGACCACGGTGCGCTCATTGCCAAGGGCGTACCAGGGCAGGCTGCTGCCTGAGGAGGGCTCGTCGGTGCGCAGGCGGCCGTCGGCGGTCAGGTAGAGGGCGAAGGCCTTGGTACAGTAGCGCAGGTCCTCGCCTTCACCCTCCGGGTATATCTCAGTCGCGATGCACACCAACCGGGCCAGCACCTCCCCCTCCTCCACTACCTGACTGCTGGAACTTGGCTTGTCGTTTCTCTACGGTGCCTCCATCTTCTTGGTGTGCCAAAGAGTTTGATCTCTCTGTTTTTATGTTCTATTTCTTTTTTGTTCGCTGAAACGTTTCAGCGAACCGTAAACGGTTACCCAGCAACCAAAAAACAACCGGGAAGCTTTTGGGCGATCCATCATTCCCTCTTGGGCAGAGAGTAGACGGTCCGCGCGTTCTCGGTGGTGGCCCGGATGACCTCGGCCAGTGAGGTCCCCTTGAGTTCGGCCACCTGTGTGTGTTTGGGACACAATGCGTCCACGTGAGTGCAGTGTTTTTTGTTGTGTTGAGCACGTGCGTGCTTGCGTGCCTTCTTAGCGACGAGGGGGGTCATTGCCGGCTGGGCCACTTTTCCTCGGTGCGGCTCGGGCGCCATGCTGTCACACACGGCGCGCAATGTGAGCCCGGTGAGGTAGTGCATTCCTAAAAGCTCGCAACAACGTACAATGGGCAATCGGTTTCGAGAAGCAGCCTATTGAGAGGCACCATCTTGACTACCTCGGGCGCCCGTCCGGCCTTGGCGAACGTGATCGCGCCTAATGACCATCATCAACATCAAGCAACAATGATGGGTGCAAAGCCAAGGAATGTGCATACCAGTGAAGCCAAAGTAGACGTTGGGATAGAGGGCCAGCAGCTCGCCGGCCATCTCCGGGGACTCGCCGAAGCAGTGCATGTGGATCTTCCACTCGGTAGGCACGTGCTCTTTCAAGAGTCGCAATGTGTCCTGCTCGTTGTGGCAATGTTGATTGTCGGCAAAGTGCGATCGGTTCAAGATGAAGAGCTCTGCAAAGTACCGCTTCAGCGTCACGTGAGTGGATGACGAGCG
>NW_004457390.1:53664-69607 GCF_000313135.1 Acanthamoeba castellanii str. Neff
GCCTTCTGGACCTCTTGCTCTGACAAGTTCTTGAAGAAGTCGAGTCCGCACTCTCCCTGCAAAAGTTGTTTTTGTTGTAAGAGCGAAGCCAATGAGCACCGTGAACGGCTAGCTCAGCGTAGAGTACCCAGGCCACGGTGCGCGGGTGGCTCATGGCCTGTTCGATTTCCTTCTCCAGCGCGTCGTCGTACTGCGATGCCGAGTGTGGATGCACACCGTACGTCATGTACACTCGCGAGGCAAACGAACCAGCTTCACTAGCTGCATCAAGAGACAATCAGCACACGTACTAGTGCTATCTCACCATCACACTCACACCCACACGCACACATGCGCGCGCGCGCGCACACACACACAAGCGTACTCGAGGCCAGGTCGGCTAGCCGGTGCGTGGGTTGGTAACCTCCGGGAAAGCAGCACACGTGCACGCACGCCTCCAATTGCATACGCGGCACTGCCACGGGTGGTGCTGGCGCCGCCTTCCCCCCACGGCCTTTGCCTGTGTGATATTTATGATTATCATTTGAGTTATATTTAAAATAAAAATATTTGAAAAAAATAATATCAATGGTGGTGTAGGAAACCTTTTTGTGCTGTGTAGAGGTCTCGTACTACCTCTTCCGTCCAATTGGCGTCAAAGAAATCGATGAAATCTTTCTGTGTTTTGCCGGATTGGTTGTCAGTTAGCCGGTCCAGCACCATGTCCAGGTGTGCATGCGAATCGATAAAGTACAGCTGCTCACTTCCGTCTCCTTCCATTTGAGGTCAAGATATTGTCTTCTCGGCCAGGTTTCGTTGTGTCGTGTAAATAATGATATTTATATTTATGCGAATTGTATCTTGGAAAATTGTCTGGGCGCCTCTTGGGCGACATACCAATCATTCCAGACACATCAGGACGGCACCCAGATCCAGCCGCTCAGCGCCTGGACTTCTTGCTCTCGTCTCCCTCGAAAGATGCCTTGGCCTCCTCGAAAGCTGCCTTGTCCTCCGCGAAAGCTGTCTTGTCCTCCGCGAAAGCTGTCTTGTCCTCCGCGAAAGCTGTCTTGTCCTCCTCGAAAGCTGCCTTGTCCTCCGCGAAAGCTGCCTTGGCTGCCTCGAAAGTGATCTTCTCTTCGGCGAGCTTCGCCTTCTCTGCCTCGAGAGCCTGCTTCTCGGCCTCCAGCTTGGCCTTTTCATCGTCGAGCACCTTTTTCTCGTGGTCGAACGCGGTCCTGGAGTCCTGGACCTGCTTCTTCACGTCCTCCATGTCGGCACGGTCCTTCTCGAGCTTGAGCGCCTGTTGGTTGTTGGCCTCGTGCTTCTCCTTGATCAACTTGTCGAACTCCTTACGCTCGGCCTGCAGCGCCTCCCGGTCGGTGGCCAGCGCCACCCGATCTTGTTCCACCGCAGCGCGCTCCGCGTCGATCACCTCCAGCGTGAGCCGGCGCTGGGTGAGCTCGTTGCCCGCCCAGCTCCACCCGTAGACCGCCAGGCCCAAGATGAGAGCCGTCATGACGATGATGGACACGAATCGGGAACATCCTCCGCTACGCTGTGATCCGGCTGCCATGATCGATCTTCCTCGACAGATGAATCAAGGATTGGTCAGACGCAATCTATCAGATTATGAACAGATGTGGTTGCATTTTGCATCTTTCTACGGAGAGGCCATCTAAAAGGCAGCAGCAAGCCGCAAGCGATCTCAACAGATAGGGAGAAGAGAGTACCTTTGGACTGGTAACTTGGAGGAGCGCTTGAGGCTGTCGTTCTTAACAAGAGAAGAAAAAGGGACTGGTGAAAAACCCAAAAGGGAAACTAGAACTTGGACGTGGGTCAGCTGGCGGTTTGGGAGTGGTATCGAGCAATGCCTCTGCCGCAAGACCCATCAAGGTGCCCAAAGATGCGAACAAGAGGGGCAACAAGAGGGGCTTGCTCCGGTCGTGCAGCCTGACCTGCGCTTCGTTATTTTTAAATTATTTTTTAAATTATGCAATTTTATTGCGGGGGGGGGGGGCGGAGACTTGGGGTTGTTCCTCTTCGCCGGCGCTTCGGCCCTTCTTTGTTCTTTCGCTACGCCTATCGCCCACACACTCCTTCGGCCTCTCGCTGTTCCTCGGCGCCACACTGGCAATCAAATGGCGCTGTGCGTACACACCTTCCGCGAAGGCGTTTTGAGCGACCTGTAGGCAGCGAAGCCAAGGCACATGCATCTGCAAAGAAATGGTACGCAGATCACATCTTGCTGCTTTGTCTCGGCCACTGCGCTAAGGATTACACTTTACCGCTATCAGCCGCCTTTGGCGGTGTATGTAGACTAACATTTTGCCGAAATGAAGCACCCCATTTTCATCGTGTTGTGCTACCTGCGTGAAGAATTCACTGACGCTCTTGCCAATTCCACAGATTTCCCCCATGCAGCACTGATAATCTGACCGCAACTCCGCCGCGAGATAATGAGATCAGCACTTCAATCGCATGGTACTGCTCATCCCCCGGAGGGTGCCCCTCATCGCCCTCTCTTTCGTCACCAACAAGAGCACGCAGCGACTTCTCCTTGGGCTGTGTGTATCCTTGCGTGGCAGAATCGTCTTATCGTTTAAGCTCCGCCCAATTCATGGCCTTCTCCGCTTCCCCATTGCGGTCAAGGCCAAGGCGAGCTTCATACATCCCATTTCCATCTATCTTTTCATCTTTTTCAACCTCCTTCTACTCTCTTTTCCATTCTCACATCTCTTTCCCTCCAGATTGCCTGGACTTGTGCTGGGCGATGGTGCCTCTACCGCGTCAGCCAAGATCGCGTCGCACGTGGCCCGGGCCAAGCATTGAGCTCCATAGGTACGCCGCCACGCCCAGCCGTCGGGTGGGAGGGAAGCTGGGTCAGCTCAGGATTACACTTTACCGCTATCAGCCGCCTTTGGCGGTGTATGTAGACTAACATTTTGCCGAAATGAAGCACCCCTACTTCTCCTTGTACATGGCGCATCGTCTGGGCCACATGAGCTAACCCTCTTCCTCCCCACTCCACAGAGCGCGGTCGAACTCCGGTCATAGACTTGAGCGGCAGAGGAGCGACAGAGCGAGTCTTGAGTTGTCTTTACTTTTGTAGCCAAGGTATGTGCTTCCCACCTATGTGTCTACGCGCGCTGGAAGAGGAAGGATTGCTCAGGATTACACTTTACCGCTATCAGCCGCCTTTGGCGGTGCATGTAGACTAACATTTTGCCGAAATGAAGCACTCCTCTTTCTATGTGTCCATCTTTACATGAGCTTCTGTGATGCACCGATCGGCCTGACATTCTCGTTTCGCTCATCACAGGTGTGTTAGCTTGCACCGCGACTGCTCGACTTCTCCAACGGTGCCCTTGAGCGTCCCTTCAGTGGTACGGCCTCCCAGACACCCTTTTTCTTTTAAGTCGGCGGGCGTGCGGGGGGGGGTGCACCTGATGACACCTAAACTTTCATGCGCGTAATCTGATGCGTCGCGCTCCTAGCGAGGGCGGAGTTTTTCTTCCCTTGCACATGGGGCGCTTCGTGCAAGATCACACCTCATTTCTATCTGAAACAACCCCCTTTCTCCGCCTCGCCTCGCCAGCGTTCATCGCGTACTCTCCACACTCGCGTCTCCTCACCCACCCCTAACCCAGCCTTTCTCACGACAGACCACTGGCGCCAGCCAAGCTCGCACCTCACTGACTCGCGCATTGCGGTAACTGTTCGAGCTGGCTCGGTGCCACGCCAACGTACGTTCTTCCCCTCCCCCTCCCCTTCTCTTTTCGTGGCCGTTATGATGTTAAACAATAGTATCACTTCGGACTGATCTTTCTGATGTTACTTCGTCAACCCTGAACTTCTGCCACACGAGCACCCCCTTTTTTTCATCATCATCAACGCCCGCTTCTTTCTCTCTGTACTTACATTTCTTATCTCGTACAGGAGTGCGCACATGAACCTTCGTGGTGTCCCTTCCACGCGTGCACCAGCCGGGACCAACGAGTGGTTGGCGATCAGTTAGAGGAGCTGCCGCTGCTCACCACAAAACAATAAAGTGTTCCACCAGCCATGTTCATTCTTTTTGGCTTGCAAGAGGTGAAGCCTTGTTGAACGCTTGTGGGTCAGAGAAAAATAATCACAGCGCCCTTTAGACCGCGTTGCGTTCCTCCTCGTCCGGCAGTTCGGTGGTGGCGGTGCTGGCCTCTTCATCGTCGGTTTGGGCTTCCACCACCAGGGGGGTCAGGCTGGGCGTGGTGTCGACGAGGGCCTTCCATCGCGGCAGTATCTGTTCCAGCTTCTTCTCCGGCATCCCGCCATAGAACGCCCTGGCGCTGCCTACTCGGTCCTTCTTTCTCGCGAAGAGGTAGTCGGCGACAACGTTGCTGCACGGGCGAAAGGTGAGCTGTGCTCTGTTCTGGTGATGACCACCAAACAAGAAAATAATATAATATAATATAAATAAATATAATATAAATAAATATAAATAATATAAATTATTAAAAAGAAAGAAGTACCGAGTGCGGCACGCGTTGGCAAAGTCTCGCTCATTACCGATCCCCTTCAGCTCCTCCCACGCGCTCTCCGCCTGGTTGCAAAGCTCGTCGAACCTGCACAGGCGCCGCACTCAGTCCGACATGCAGCTGCGGTGGTCGAGCAGGCGATCGCCTTATTACATTCTTAGACGTCGTACCTTTCCTTGACCTGGTTGTAGAGGGACGTCCACTGGGGAAAGTAGGTGAGGAATTCGCCGCCCTCGTTGTGTCGCACAATATCCAGCATTCTCCGCTTGTTCAGCGCACTCTTGTCCTTGCGCGTCAGATGGGCCAAAGCTACGTACAGCGGACTCTTGATCTGCATGTCGCGTGTACCACAACATACGACACACATGACACACGACACACACGACACGTTAGCGCTACACCGCACACGCACACGCTTGACGTTGGGGCACACACGCACCTTCAATCGATTGAAGCGGTGGTCGCACACGACGAACCCCTCACGGAAGTGCGGGTTGATGCCCTTGGCAGCCTCGGTCACCTCGACCAGGCTCTTGAACTCGAACCTGCCCCCAACCGTGTGGTGCACCGCCGGTTAGGGCCCCCTTTTGGCCCCCCCCCCCGGGGCTCATGCGGCGCCCAACATATATGGGAGGAGGAGGCCCTGGCGTACAATTGGGGCATGCGCCAGCCGTATCGTTCGGCAAAGATGGCGGGGTCCTCTTCCTGCAGTGTTTGCATATTCCTGGCATTCCACACCATTCACTCCGTCAGCGCACACGACACACAACAACGATGACGACGACGACACACAACATTTACAATCAAAGTAAAAGTGCGTACCTGGCGCCGGTCAAGAGGAGTAGTTCCTCCTGGGGAGAAACGATGATCCTGTTCTCGGCCGAGAAGAGTTCGAACATGAAGCAGTAGTGCTGGTGCTCCTCCTAATAAGAATAATAATACATAAATAAAATAATATAATAAGTATAATAATAACTATTAGTTTCGAAAGACTTGACTGGGCCGAAGCCGGGTACGAGTACGTCGGGCAGGGTGTAGTTCATGGCCTTCCATGTTTGCCAGAACAGATCGCGGAAGAGCTTACGGTTGGGGTCCGACCTGTCCGTTCGATAGACGACCCTATCATTGTTCGACACGCGACAAGTAACTCTCTGTTCAGTTCAGAAGCCCGCACACGCACACGCACGCGCACCACCGCACACGCATACGCACCACTGCACACGCACCAGGGGGTCACCGCACGTACCCTCCGCCATCGGGTCTGCCCGACGAAGAAACGTGCCAGTCGCCCTTGTAGTAGTACAGCGTGGATAAGCTGCCGTCGACTACACGCTTGGCGCCCAACACAAACACAAACGGTGAGAGGTGCTGAATGATGAGAACAGAATGAAAAGAGAGAAACACACACCTTTGTCCATCACCCGCACGGGCTTGCTCCAATCGACGTCGGCGCCGTTCGACTCGCCGTAGTTGAAGAACTTGAGGAACGGCATCGCCACTGGTCGCTGCGCACGTCACATATTACATTTATGTTAATATATTTTTATTTGTTTTTTATTATTAAAATAGTAATACAACAATATCCTGGGGCGTAAGTACCCAGTCGTCATCTTTATCCACGATGAGGCCACGACACTCTTGCACCTCCACAGCGTCGAACGGCGAGTCCACCTAAAACAATGGCATACAGTTTAAATAATAATAATAAAATTATAATAATTATCAACATTTAATAATTTAATTTATTAATAATTGAGGGAAAAAGCGTGTGCGTACTTGGTCGTACTTGAAGAGGACCAGGTTGGGGTGAGCACCATGGCAGCTGCTCAGGAGGCCGAATTTCTGGGTGAGCGCCTCCAGGCCTTCCCTGCGCAGGAAGCGAACCGTGTGCAACTCCGTTGTGCTGCCGGGGGACTCCATCGGTGTGCTGAGAAGAAGAAAAAGTCGTACCTTGTGTGTGAGCTTGGGGAGCTTGTGTTTTCCTGATTTGTTTTTTTATTTCTATCTGATCTTTTTCTCAGAAGACATGAAAAGAATACAAGACGGAGGCCTCACGGCAAAGTGGAGACCCGCGCGAGGGCTCTTGGACTCGCAGCTGGCGAGCGTGGTGGACGATTCCTGGCGGGCGACCAGGCCACCCCCGTCTACGCCGCCAAGGTGATCCTCATCGCACGCTCGCCCGTGTTCCGGGCTCTGCTCAACGGCAGCTTCCGCTAAGGCCTGCCCACCACCGCCTCATCATCGTCTTCTTCATCGTCCATGTCCTGATCTACGCCAGCCTCGCCTTCGCTCCCGCCCGTGTTCTGGCACAGCGTGGCAGTCCCCGACCTGGAGCCGCGCGCCCTGCGCCACCTGCTCCACTGGTGCTACACCGACGCCCTGCACCCCGACATGTCCGGCCCCAAGCGACGTCGATCATCCATCCGTGCAATCCCAGTCCGAACGCGACCTGGTCCACCTCTACGCCGCGGCCGATCGCTACCTGCTTGCGCAAAGTGCACCAGAGATCTGCCCGCCTGACAATCTCGTTCGCCTCTCGATGAACGCATTGCAGAAGAAATTGAAGCAGAAGAAGAAGCAACAGAAGAAGGTGATGATGAAGAACAAGACTAAAGAAAAAGAATCGTTGTGGCTGGAGTGCTCACCACACGGCGTTTAGGTGGGAGTGGGGCGGGAGGCGCGAAGGTGTTCGAGGGCCTGGTCGTAGAAGGCGTGCCAGTCGTTGGGCGGCACCTGCACCTGGTGCACGTGGACGTCGTAGGACCGGAGCAGCGCGCACTTCCTGCGCTCCGGTTCGGTCGTCGCGAGAAACGAGGGCGTCAGGTACGTGATAGTGTTCTCGATCCGCAATCTGCAGCGATAACAGGTCAAACGGGCACAGCGCGTCGTGTGTGTGTGTGTGTGTGTGTGTGCGTGCGTGCGTGCGTGTGTGTGCGTGTGTGTGTGGTGTGTGTGGTGTGTTCTATTGGTGTGCAGTGACATTGCGACGCACTTGTTGCCCGAGATTTTGGTACGAGCTCTGAACACAAAGAGCCACCACAGGTGCAGCTCCACCATGTCCATTCCGTGCCCCAATATGTACAGATCTGCACATATTGGGCCAGGGCGAGTGTGACCGGCCGGCAGCCGTGGTGCGTTAGTCGCGCATGCATGTCGACAGAAACGGGACTCGCGAGCGTACCGGTTGAAAAGAACAGGTCCACCCACGAGATAACGTCCAATGGCTCCTCTTGGGCTGCAACATATGAGAAGCTGTGTTAGCAACCACATATGTGTGCTGGGCGCTGTAGATGAGGGGTTTGATCGTGGACGTGGTGGACGTGCCTGACTGCTTGGTCTGCTTGGCCACTCGACGCACGAGCGGCCGGAGCGTGCCGTTGTACTCTGGTGGCAGCGACTGGTAGGCGAGGCCGTCCACCACATACCCGCGCACCTTCTGCAATTCCTCACAGCATTCATGTTATGTGTGTGTGTGTGTGTGTGCCATTGTGGACGGCACTCGCGCCACTCGCCTCGACGACAACAAGGAATGTACATTCAAATACGATGCATAGTGTTCGTAGCCGAGAAGCATCGTGCTGGGCTTCATCGCCTCGCCATGCAGATGCCACACGCTCACCTTATCATCGCTCCCTGGAGTCGGTTGAGTTGAAAGAATGTTACAAATGTGCTCATCATCAATGTACATCATGGAGTGGAGTGGAGTGGAGTGGAGTGGAGTGGAGTGGAGTGGGGTGGGGTGACCACCACCTTCCTTGAGCGGCACCTCGTGCCGTCGAAAGAGGGAGTGAACCGTTTCGTTGACGAACGGCACCCGCTCGACTGGGTCCAGCTGACCTGCAATGAACGTTTGTTTAGAGTGCACTGATGATCATGAAGCAATTCTGGTGGTGGTGATCAAAGAGGGAATGAACCGGTGCAGGCTTCTTCGAGGTTGTAGTCGTAGTTGGTGGTGAGGACGTGGCGGCAGCCGCTGGTGGTCATGAGCCGGCGGTGGAAGTCGTTGGGCCGCAGCTGCCGCCGGACCATGTCGGCGATGACGCCCTTGACCTGCGGCTCCTTCATCCCCTTCGACCGGTTGCGTCGCATGGCCGCGAGGTAGAGCTCCTCGTAGACCATCGAGAACGGCTTGTCGGCATCGAACAGGATGTCCCGTTCATCATCGATCGTCAGCTGCACTCCTGCTCTCGACATCTCTGAGATTTCTGTGATTTCTGAGATTTCTGTGATTTTTGTACGCGTTCGGATCGTTCTTGAAGATGAAGAAGAGATGGACGTAGCAGAGGATGATGTGAACGACTTCAGGGGGTAGGAGACGAGAACGGATGACAGGTCGTGCAGCAAACAGGCCCAGGAGAGGTGTCCGGTGAGCAGGTTGGGTCCATTGCCCACCAACACCGCCTTGTCTCGCCCCTCGCCCAGCTCCTTCCACACCTTCCGGCCACTCCTCATCCTCTCGTCTGCGAGGTGTTTCAAAGGGCCTGGAATTCAGTTGGTATTGGCCAAACATTTATTCCTCATTTATTGAAATATGTACAACTAAGTATCAATATTAAAAATATATTCTCCAAGGAATGCAGAATATGCGACGATGCCATTCCGCCCGCATTCTTGGAAGAGAATCAGGAAAAAGGCGAAAAAGTAAAATAAAAGATAAAAAAACGACACACAAACAAGAAGATGGAAGAGAAGAGGCCTCACCTGGTCTTGCATTTCGATGTAAACAAGACGCTGGTGATGATGGACCCCGCTGGTGGCAAGGGAAGCGTGGAGGAGATGATAAGCGACCTCCTCTCCGAGATTGCCTACGGCACCATCTCTGACGGTGCTGCGCCCCCCCCCTTGAGCCCCCAAAGCAATACATGATCTCCTTTTTTTCGGGGCTGACCCGCGCCACGGCAGACGGCGAGTGGCGCCCAGAGCCTGACCACCTCGGCACCACCAACACTCCGCCGCCGGACCATCCCCACCGCGAGTCCCTCATCAACTACTACGATTTTCTTGTGGTGCGCACCGCACGCACACACCGCACACGCACGCGATCTGACCAATCAATCGTTGAAACGTACAGCGCAAGTTTGCGGCGGACAAGCCGCACAGGGACCGGTTGCGCGCCCGGTTCACTGAGGCCGGAGAGCCAGGCGCGCCCTTCCGCCCGCACTACGACACGTTCCTGCGGGCCATGCGCGCCGCCGAGTGGGAGTCGGCGGAGCCCTCTGTTGTGGACGACGACGCTGCGCCGGCCGTGCCCGCGCCTGCGCCGCAGTATCACTACATCCTCCCTTCGTTCCTGCACCTTCTCAAACACCTGAAAGAGAGCGGCCTGTACACCTTCACTCTCGTGTTCCGCACGTTCGGACAGGACTTGCCTCACGTACCCCCACCCTTCTCCTCCTCCTCCTCTTCTTGACATGGAAACTGACGAGCTCGTTGTGGACCACACCGCACACACCGCACACACCGCACACACCGCACACACCGCACACACTGCACACACCGCACACACCGCACACACCGAATGGCATGTGTGCAGCTCACACAACACTTTGACGAGTTCTGCGAAGGCAAACATCCGCTGTACCGAGGCTTTGTCATGGACGGAAGCGACGGCCAGCCTGACTACCGGGTATCGCCCACCACCGCGTCTCTGGCCTTTTGGCCTCCCTCTCTCTTCTATCGGCTCACTTCATCTTCGCTGGCGTGGTTCCCTGGTCGCGCGGGCGAGAGAGCGCAGATACAACACAAGACAGGCCAGCACGGCACGTTCTTCCGGCAGGGTCGGGAGAAGCACGAAACGCACCTGGTGCTGGGTCTCTGGGACCAGGTGCGCGCCCCTCTTTCTCTTCTCTTCTGTTTGGGCAGGAGCAGCCGTCGGTCCACTCCCCACCACAAGAAAATTTCCTAAACACACCCCACCCGTGCTACTATGTGCCCAGGTGCCCAATACCACCAAGCTCGAGGAATGGGAGGGGAACGTGAGCACTCTAGAATTCTACGAGGGTACTAAAAGCTGCGCTCACCGCACGCCCTTGTTCAAGCCTCTCACTCTTCGTCTTTTTTTGCTGCTGCTTGCTTTGCAGGGAATGAGCGCGTGAAGAAGGTGCTCACGGGATTCGACGCCATCCACGATCACATCCACAGTGCGGGGCAGTGCACACTGGCGCTACGTGACTATTTTCCGTGGTACAGACGCACATGCACGCACGCCACACGCACTTATTGAAGCTGATGAGGGCACACAAAACGTCAGGTGGAGGGCCAACGCTGATGCTTCGTTCGCGGGCAAGCTGTTCACAGTAGACCAGAACGAGGCAAGCGCACACGCCATTTTTTTCGACGACAACATCCACTTCAACGGCAGTGCGTGCCTCCCTCCCTCACAAATACTCTCTTTGCTCTGTCTGACTTAATTGTTTGCGGCGGCCAATTTCGAACACACAAGGTCAGCCAGAGTGGATGAACATCGTGGACCTGCGCGATAAGGGTGCGTGTCGTGTCGTTGGTCGTGTCGTCTGCGTGTCATGTTGTGCCGTGTGTCCTGTGTCGTGTGTGGATTTGCTGATGAGGGAGGCTGTTCAGAATCGGGGGCGCCGCTGGCCCTCAGGGACCATATCGGGCGGCACCTGGTGAAGGTGGAGCCGGCAGAGGCTATTCGTGATGTGGAGTACTACCGACGCGCCGTCACGGCCTGTCTGGTGCCTTGAGCAAGCACCCAGCACCTTCCTAAGCTATGTTATTTATTTGTTTTGAATATGTTCGAACACGACGACGGTCAAGACTGCCAGTTCGTGTGGGTGGCAAGCTCGCTGTCGGTTACTACTCCTTGGAGCCGAGCTCGCGGTGGATCTCGGCGATGGCCTCGTCCACGATCTCCTGGAGGGGCTCGTAGGGATGCAAGAACGCGTTCACCGCTTCGTTGTTGGCCTTGGCCGCCTGGGTGTTGTCGTCGTCGATAAAAGTGTTGTGTCATGTGTGTGTGTGTGTGTCGTGCGTATGAACGTACCGTGATCCACTCCTCGCGCGACACCTTGCCAGCACTGCCCACGGCAAATGTCTTGTTGAGCATCTCCTCTCGGATCTCCTTCTTCATGGTCTTGAAGCGCATTTTCTGTGTGTGGCGGTTGGGGCGTTGACAGTCAGGTCCGACCTGAGGTTGCGTGTAGAGCCGGGTGGAGGGTGTTCATACGTATTCCTGCGCGGCGCCAAGACGGACGGGTGCGAGTGGCAGAGCCTTCTGGTTGAACAGCTTCTCGCCCACGTTGAGCATGTAGTCGATGTAGCTCGACAAGTCGTCCTGTTCGAGCACGCAGCACATGTTTCAGACACATGAAGAGAATGATGCACTTTTTAGAATGCTAGCTCAATCATATCCCGCGTGATGTAGCCTCTCTCCTGTCTGTCAATGGACTTGAACACCACTTTAGGTGCCACCAGCGGACATGACGTGTGAGCAACGGCTACTTTCTTTTTGAGTAGCGCTTGTGGTGGGTGAGTGGGCAAGCGTACGTTCGGCCTTCTGCTCGGTACCTCCAGTCGCAACGATGGAGCATCCCACCACGAACTCGTAGGGATCGACTGCCCCACACAGATCGAGAGATGGAATCGATGAGTTTTCTTACGTTTTTTTGATTGACGGGGCGCGAAGACCAGCCCTTGGGGGAGCACGTACTGAGACCGTCATGGGTAGTATCAAAGATCTGGAAGTAGAGGTCGGCAGCTTCGGGGGAGAAGGCAGGAGAATCGTAGAGGTGCTGTGTGTCGCTAAGCACCTGCTTGAATGTATCAAGACCGATATGAGTGCCCGTGCCTCCGTGCTTCGTGAAGGCCGCCAGCAGCTCCTCGGCCTCTTCAATCGACACCTGAGTGCGCTGGGCCACCTCGCTCGCGCTCACCGATTGCGTAAGCCCCATCTTCTATCTTGTTCTTTATCCTCTTTTTTTTTCACGAATTCACATTTCCCAGCTTCTTATTTTCCTTAATAAGGCACGACACGTCAGCAAAGGTTGGTGTTTGGTGTTTGGTGTCTATCGTTCATCTTGTCGATCAGGTTGTGTTGCAGTTGGCAATCTGTTGCAACTCAATGCAAATCGTCGCGTTCTCGGAACTTGCTTGGTGCTGTTGGCTGGCTCTACGGGGGCAAGCGGCGAAATTCTGCCCAAGCCTTGCCCGGAGCTCTGGGCTGATGGCGTTGTTGACAACGGACCGACATTCGCCCACGCATCTGGGCTCCCACTATAACGACTCATAATCGCACACACACGCACCACAGCACACACCAGACATGTGGACCAGGAGGCAGGACTACACTGACAACCCGAACAGGGTCGACGCCGAGCATCGCACTCTGGAGAGCTTCAACGAGCGCAAGGAGTGGGACCCGACGAGCGCGCCTAAGGCGGCGTCGGGCGACAACCTCGACTACGAGTGGGACCGTAAGACGAGAGGCAGAAACGACCCCGCCATGTACGACAGCCGGGCTCAGCGTCGAGGCGTCGACGACTACGATGAAGATGAAGACGTCAACGAAGAGGATGATGAGAGGCTTGATGAAGATGAAGATGAGTACGGCGCCTATGACGAAGAAGGCGCTGGGTACAGGAACTGGAGGGCCGACATCAAGGCGAGCCCTGGCGTGGGGGAGCTGGGCGAGGAGAAGCAGCCCAGGAGCGTTGGTGACACCACCTTCACCGACATGAGCTGGCGCGACGAGGAGCGGGCCCTCGGCTCGCGGCGCAACGAGCGCACCGACAAGCTCTACGAGCCCCCCGCCGAGAAGAAGAAGACGATGAAGAAGATGAAGATGAAGAAAATGAAGGCTCCGCCGCTCAAGGAGAACGAGGAGCAGAAGGTCGAGGCCGAGCGCGAGTGGAAGAAGCAGGGCAGGCCGGAGAACGTGCACGTCGTGTGCGTCGACGAGACCAAGGACTCGCAGCGCGCGTTCAAGTTCGCGCTACGCAACCTGCCCCCGGATCACAGGCTGGTGCTCACCCACGGGCTCTACGAGGGGCTCCTCGGCCACAACCGCGCCGACGAGGCCCGCCTGCGCCGCGTACGCAACAAGTACCTACAGGCCTGCTCCGAGCAAGGCGTAAGTCATCACCCATCCACCATGACCTGTTTCACGCACACGCACACACCACAGCACACGCACACGCACGACCGCACACACATCACCGCACACGCAATGACCACACGCACCAACAATTCAACAGAGGAACTGCACGTTCAAGCATATCCACTTCACCTCGACGGGCAACTTTGGCGAAGAGGTGTGCGACCTGGCCGAGAGGGCGCACGCCCAGGTGCGCTTCTGGACTCACTTCTTTTTCTCTTTCGGCGGAAGACTAGTAGCGAGAGTCGCCATTGGTCCATTATTGACTTTGAAGCAACATAACGTGCGCAGAGCGTGCTGGTGGGCAAGAGGACCCACGTCTCGGGCGTGAGGAGGGCGCTGGCCGGCTCCTCCTCCAGGAGCGTGCTCGAGGCCTGTCGCGTTCCCGTCAGCATCGTCTTCAAGGGCGAGAAGGGGCTCGCCACCACCGGCAACTGGTAGCTCGCTCGAACCACGCCATCGGCCCAGAGGCCACCCGTCCAATCACCACCTCGCACATAAAACACCACCACGCACATAAACACCCAAATCAACTACCAGACCATGTTGTCATAGCATATCTTTTATATGATCATCATAGCGTGTAGAAAAAAGGTGGGTGTGGGCCGCTTGATGGCGAATCACGCGGTTGTTGGGGGTATTGGGGTCCAGGGGGATCCTGACCTTTCGGTCCGGCGATTTGTTGATGAAGCAGAGTTTACTCTCTGCGTTGGAGTGGCGGCCCGCCCTGTGCCTATGCCGGCACGGGGCGGCCCGGCCTGGGAATTGCGATGTATTGTATCGTGATTCGTCAACCTGCTCGGATGATAGAAGCGATCGGGCCTCTGGCTACTGAAACGTCATGGAGTCGAAGTAGCGTAGAACTCATCTTTGCAAGCTGACTGCCCACACCCGCTCAAGCAAACAAGCTCCACGCCCCACTTATGCTCTCTCTGGGGAGAGCAATGCTCGATTGTGGGACTGTAGATTAATTAAATAAGAAAGAAAAGCGAAAAGCGAGCATTTATCAACAACCAATTAAAATGAAGTGTTTGTCTCAGCCAAGGGACGCATTTCAGTTGGTCTGGACGAAGAGAAGAGCTTGCGCCTCCAGCCCGGCTTCTTCGATCGTGACGTCGTTCTCGGGGTGGGCCTGACGCGGATAGTTCGTCACCTGTTTTGGAGAAGAGATAGTACGGTATGTAAATAATAATATTTATTCATAATTAAATTGGCGTGTGTTGAGGGGAGAGCGCACGAGGTGGTACGAGCCCAGCTCAAGGCCAGCAGGTTCGTTGACGTCCACAAAGTCGTAAATGCTCTATGTCCACACGCACACAGGCGAATAAAATACATATTTTTAAATAAAAGAATGAATAAATAAAAGAATGAATAAATAAAATCAACAAATAAATGGGAAACAGTTGGACCAGGCCTGGCCTTGGGGGGGGGTTCGGTGCGCGTACTCTGATCGTGTCGGACACGCGGAACCTGCGGGTGAGACGCGAGCCGTCGGGCAGGCGGATCGCGATAGTGTATGCGCGCTCGCCTGCGAGCCCCCGTGGAGCAGTGGTGAGTCCAATGTACGATCGCACCGACACGCGCAAGGGGCGGAGGGCGTACTACCTTCGCGGGGCTCGGAGGGCAGGCGGCTGCGCTTCCGGTCGAGCTCGTTCTGGCGGTGGATGGCCTTCCGCTCGGCCTCCTCGCGAACGCGCCTCTCTTCCTCCAGGACTTGTCGCTCCTCCTCGAGCCTCTGCCGTTCCTCCTCGCGCGCCCTCTCCTCCTGCAATACAACATTATTATGTAAATTAATTTACACACACACCACACGAAGGAAACAGGGCGAGCTGTGCGCGGGAGATCACCTTTTCTTGGTCGGCGCGGAGGGATTCCTCGTAGGCCATGTCCTGCTCCTGTCTGATCAGGCGATCCATTTCCCTCTCCTCGCTGCACGGGTTGGTGTGATAAAAAGCCGGGTTAGCTGCAGCTCAGGACCACCTGACAGGTGCCCATCTAACGCGTGCTGCGTGCGTGCGTGCGTGTGTGTGCAAAAAAGAAATGAGAGGCGGTACTGAGCAGTGCGTGCGACGACGAGTTCGGGTCCTCGGTTCTCCAACACGTTGGTGAGACGCCCCATCAGCTCCTCCGGACCAATCGGGCCTGCGCTTGCGGCGGTTAGATACTGCCAAAAGGAGAAGCGAACAGAAAAGATAGGCGAACTGGCCCAGCATTCAAGTGGCTTAGTGTCGCGTTACCCTCGATGCGCTCCAGCAGTTCGACGTTTCCGTCGACGTTGGTCAGCACGCAGAAGAACGGGAACGTGGTGGCGCCCACCATGTAGCTCACCCGGAAGGGC
>NW_004457390.1:69993-71553 GCF_000313135.1 Acanthamoeba castellanii str. Neff
CAAGTCCTCCGTCTCTGCGAGTCGCGAACTGGATGAGAGGGCACAAAGTTAGGGGGAAGAATGTGCGAGGGAAGGATGATGGATTTGTGTCGTAATTGGAAATGGAGCGGCAGGCGTGCACACTCACCGAAGGAGATTTTTGCACACCAGGTGAGCGAGAAGGAGAGAGCAATTGATCGAGTGATCGCTCCACTGTGGCGTTCGATGCGAATTGAGTTTTTTTAATTGTTTTGCTTGGCGGCCACGTCACTTATAATTCAAGAAGAAAATGCAAGCCGTGGCATCAGCGGAAGTCCAGCGTGAGTTGCTACTGGCGTGAGCTTGAGAGGATTACATCGTGGAGGTGGCACCTTTTCAAGAAGAACCAGAGCCCCATATAGGGGCCTAGGCAATACAATTACAGATCAGTGGTTGGCGTGCGCTAGCCCGTGCGGCCGAAGAACTTGAGACGTGTGTAGTCGTTGAGCTCTACGCCGGGCCTGGTCTCGAAGGAGAGGATGGCCATCACCCTCGGTGTGTCTCCCGTCACCTTCGTTACTCGATGCAGTGAATGCCTGCACACCAGGGCGTCAGCTTCCCTCCACGACATGCCTCCATGGAGGGTCGGCCAACTCGCACCTGCCACAGAAGAAGACCAGAGCCCCGGGCGTGATGTTCAAGCGACGAATGCGCCCTCCCGTTGACGTGGTGCTCTTGTCCTCCTCGGCCGCGTCAAGCACCCCAATCACATCAACATAGTTTTGATCATCTTCACAACGAATGTGGGCATTCATAGAACTGAGTGGGCCAGGAGAGACTTTCATGAAACAGGAGAACACAGGTGCACTCACTTGCGTACCAGCGGATCGGAGATGCGGAGCGTACTCGAAGTGGCCACCACCCTCGTCGCTCGCCCCACTCTCGGCCGAGGACTGCAGCAACAGAGATACTGCAAACTCTCCCCTGTAAAAAGAAGAAGAAGAAGGCAAGCGCAAGTCATCATCAGCCAACGTTTGAGGGGATTCACCCTCTAGCGTGGTTGGCGTCACCGATCGAAGTGCCATCCGAGCTCGTCGCCTTGGTGGTAGATGTGGACGTTGAGCGCGCCGAGCCGGTCGGCCGTGCGATGGAGCTGCTCCTTGCTCAGCACCGCGGCGAGGAAATCCAACAGCGGGTCCCAGTTGTAGAGGGCGTGCAGGGGGCTGGCCGGCGACACCTGGTCGTAGGTCACGCACGTCTTCGACGAGTGCTGGGCTCGCTGCAGCACATCGCGCTTCGTCGCGCCTGGCCATTGCCTGTCAGACAGGTGACACCATGCCACGCACGCCACGCAGCTGCACACAATAATACAACCTTGGGAAGCGCTTGTGGTGGTCTCTGGAGGATTTGCTTTCTCTTCATCTTCTTCATCTTCGAGATAGATGTTGTGCTCGTTGTCGCTACGGAAGGCCAGAGGCGCGGCCCTCAGCGCATCGTCGAGGGACAAGTGTATGGCATCGTCCTTGAAGAAGCCAGGCAGCATGCACCCCGCCTCCTGCTTGTCCCAAGTCAGGCAGCTCTACCTCCTCCACTACCTCCTGG
>NW_004457390.1:71574-73137 GCF_000313135.1 Acanthamoeba castellanii str. Neff
ATCAGCGGCACATGTGGAGAAGACGACGTTCTTCTTCTTATGATCGGGCAATACGAACTCCACCCGCTTGCTCTTCTCTGGGTATGTGGTTCTGTTAGCACGCCAAGCCACACACACGCACGGAGCGCGGTGGGGCACGTACCGTCAACGGTTCGCAGGCACTTGGCGAACTTCTTGGCAATTATCTCCTCGGAGTAGACGATGTCGGCACCGTACTCCAGGGCCAGCAGGCGCATGGGCAAGGTACCCTGATCGAGACTTTGATTGAACACTGTGGTCGAATTCATAAATGCTCGACAAGGGAGCCGTACCACGCGAACCATCGGGGCAAGGATGGTCTTGTTACGATAGGCATCCGGTCCTTTCAGACGCGATCCCTCGCTTGAGACCTGAGTAAGGTCTGCTGTGTCCTCAGCGAGCTCATCGTGCTCCCTCTTCATCTTTCTTTCTGAGTTTTCTCGTCATTTTCTTTTCTTCTCAGACTTTTTTCAGGGCCAAGTGTCTCCCGCCAAAAACCAACACAAACGACATGCGGAATTGAACGGAGAGATCGATAGTTTCGTAAGGATGAGGCGGTCAGGGCGGGTGGCACAGAAGGAGGAGGACAAGAAGTCTCAAGGATCGATCAAAGCGTTCTTCACAAATGTTCGTCCAATTCCTCTTTTTTCAATTGATTTGGTGAAATGACTTCAAGCTCTTTGTGCAGGGCACTGCAGCCAAAGAGAAAAGCAAGAAGGCAGCCCCCGCAGCCAAAGCTAAGACATCCACGGCTCCGCGGATGCGCATTCGAGAACTCGATGTGCATAAGATTGGCCGATTCGAGGGTGCTGACGATTCCGACAAGGCACAGCGTACCTTGGACGGGTTCTCCTTCTTCGTCATGATCCAGGACAAAAAGAAGATGAGGGAGAGAGTCAGCAGTCTCGACGAGGTCGGTGAACTCGCCCTGGCCCACGTCTCCGCCGATGGCTACGTCGGGTCCGACCTCGGCGAAGAGGGCAGCCAGCGCTCGTCCAAGCTGGTACGATTATGCACACGGGACGATACCACGACATGCACGCCACTCAACGTTCTCTCTCTCTCTCTCTCACACACACACACACACACAGGTGTTGCTTCGTGCTATTGAACGGTGGACAGTGCACTACGACGGTCCCGAAGCAGCGGTGATGGTAGAAACACAGCAGGTGAGTAGCTGCTGGTCCACCTGGTCGACTGCGCTCGTTCTCACTCTCATCGTGTGCATCGCCTGGGTGTTTATCATATCTCCAGGGCTACTACAAGCTGCTGCAACCGGCTCCCGCCTACGCCAACGCTTGGGGGAGCTTCCAAAGGAAGGTCGATTTGACCCACAAGATCGTCAACCTGGTCAAGCGGGAGGACGTGTGCACGCTCCCCTTCGAAGAGGTCATGAAACGACTTGTCGTCCCAGGTGCGCCTAACTCCCAAGAGCACGAGTGCGCGTGCCGCGTGTTGTGCGTTGTGTGCGTGAGAGCGTATGGTCTAACGAAGGATCCCTGGGCCGACAAGCAGACGAGACGAGCGTGGAAGAGGGGGAGAGGT
>NW_004457390.1:73158-119297 GCF_000313135.1 Acanthamoeba castellanii str. Neff
GTTACCGGTTGGGCGATCAGCGGCGCATGTGGAGAAGACGACGTTCTTCTTCTTATGACCGGGCAATACGAACTCCACCCGCTTGCTCTTCTCTGGATATGTGGTTCTGTTAGCTCGCCAAGCCACAGGCGCACGGAGCGCGGCGGGACACGTACCGTCAACGGTTCGCAGGCACTTGGCGAACTTCTTGGCAATTATCTCCTCGGAGTAGACGATGTCGGCACCGTACTCCAGGGCCAGCAGGCGCATGGGCAAGGTACCCTGATCGAGACTTTGATTGAACACTGTGGTCGAATTCATAAATGCTCGACAAGGGAGCCGTACCACGCGAACCATCGGGGCAAGGATGGTCTTGTTACGATAGGCATCCGGTCCTTTCAGACGCGATCCCTCGCTTGAGACCTGAGTAAGGTCTGCTGTGTCCTCAGCGAGCTCATCGTGCTCCCTCTTCATCTTTCTTTCTGAGTTTTCTCGTCATTTTCTTTTCTTCTCAGACTTTTTTCAGGGCCAGCCAAAAACTAGTCTAAATTGACAATCCCCAAACCCTCAAAGATCAGCCTCAAAGGCCTGCAACAATCCTCCCCCACTGGTTGGTAACAAACTACCAACTGACCAAGTAATTACCAGAGGCAACCTCTTTGGTAGCCAATGGGTCCTTCCTCCTCAACAAGCCTAAATAAGGTGAGCCGCTAGCAAGAGGGAGGGGGTGGGCGAGCCAGACAGGGAGACTGTACCGGCGTAGGGGCCTGCGACGCGTCCGCTGGAATGGTACCTGCACTCACAATAGCGGGCATGTCCACCCTTATCTGCTCGAAGACCCACTCGCCGTTGCGCTTCTGGGGGATCTCCGGCCAGAAGGTGATGAAGCCAGCGCCCGTGGTGTCGTCGATGATCTCTGAAGGGTGGGCGCATCGGTGGTCCCACGACTACAGTCCCCGCACTCTCGAAGGGGCACCCGAAGTTGTGCCAAGCCCAATGAATTGAAAATCTCGTTGACACCCGGAGTTTTATGGTCAGAAACTGGCTGACAGCCCACGCTTGATGGCTGAACCCAGCTCAACTCCGAACTGGGGCAAGTGCTGACGGAACTGCTGGCCGCGTGAAGTGACCGTGTGGCATGCTCCTCAGACATTGTCTTCGCTGTCGCCCAGTGTGCGCTTGCGCCCGCCGGACAGGAGGGCATCGGCGCGAGCAGTGGCGGCGGTGGCCCTCTGGCGCTCCTTGTCCTGCCAGTCGCGCAGGAGGCCCTTGGCCTCGTCGGCGCTCTGGCGCGCGCCGTCGACGCGACTGCGGGTGAGCCGGAGCGAGAGCAGGAGGCCGAGCGCGGCGGACACGGCGAGCACGAGGAACATGAAGTAGTGGTTGAACGGGAACGAGAGGTCGTTGGTCAGCGACCAGGCGAAGATCGCGCCGCCGGCGACGGGTCCGATGGTCTTGGCGATGGAGGCGACGGCTTCGCTGAATCCGTTGGCTGGCGAGGGAGCCGATCAGCGAAGAACGAAAGCGAAAAGAGCGAAGAGCGATCGCATGTGTTGCGTACCGGCGCCTCTGGTCTCGGGGCTGGCGGTGTTGTTGATCAGCACGAAGACCGCGGTGTAGCAGAGCGTGGCGCCGAGGGCGCGCACGATGCTGAGCGGAATGACGAGCATCCACAGCACGACCTGCCCCATCGGCACCACCAGGTTGAGCGCCGGAAACACTGAAAAAAGAAAGAGAATGAGAAAGAAACAAACAAAGAAAAGAGAGAATCGTGTTAGTCCTAAGAAAGACGACAGCGCGACGGGGGGGAAGGCATGGCGCACCCGCGAAGACGGGGATCAACAGCGCGAGTCCGATCCGGAACATCATCAGCGAACCGAATCGCTTCTCTAAATATTGTGTGTCGTGTGTGTCGTGCGCGGTGTGTGTCGTGTGTGTCGTGTGTGTCGTGTGTGTCGTGTGTGTCGTGTGTGTCGTGTGTGTCGTGTGTGTCGTGTGTCGTTAGGACATGGGCGAAATGGAGGTCGCGTAGGGGGTNCGAACCAAGGGTGGGGTAGATGAAGAGCTGGAAGACGACGATGGTGAGGCCCACGACGGCGAGCGCTGCGCCGACGTCGGTCGACGAGAAGTCGAGGCCGCCCACCTCGGGCTTGTTGATGGCCCACAGCGAGAAGATCTCGACGAACACGAGCACCGAGAAGGTGAGCAGGCCGTAGAGCAGCGCGCAGATCACCACGTCGACGTCCTTCATGATCAGCCGCAGCTCCTCCCAGTTGCCGCGCTTCTTCTTCGACTCCTCCTCCCGCATCTGCGTGTCGCTCCGTATCATTAAAAACCGCACACGCAGACCGCACACACCGCACTCACACACCGCACACGCCGCACGCGCACCTTTTGGAGCAAGTGCTCCTTGGCCTCGGCGAGTTCGAGGTCGAGCTCGCGCTGGACCTCCTCCCTGAGCCGCCGCTCCGCCTCCTCGTCGAGCGCCTCGCCGCCGTCTTCTGTCTTCTGCGCGGCGGCAGCGGCGTAGGCCGTGGAGGACCGTCGGCGGCGCGGCGACGGCGTTTCGTCGATGACCAGCGCCAGGCTGGGCTTCTTCTTGTCCTCCAGGAACATATAGCCGCCCACCTGGTGGGCGTGTGTCGTGTCGTGTCGTGTCATGTGCGGCGTGTGCGCGTGTGGGGAGTGAACGCGAACCATGCCGGTGGCGGAGATGAGGGTGGAGACGAAGCACGGGAGGAAGTAGGGGAACTGCTCCAGGAAGTCACCGTGGAAGGTGTCTGGCGGGAACAGCGCCCCGTACTTCTGCGTCGGCTGCGACAAGAAGCCGCCCACCGTCGGACCCACTACACCGCACGACACACACCGCACGACACACGCCGCACACGCACGGTTAGCAGAGCGCGATTGAAGGGGGAAAGAGGGAGCGAAGAAGAACGCACGAATGACGCCCAGGCCGTAGATGAGGGAGGTGACGGACATGGCGCGGGCCTGGTTGGTGCCGTCGGTCACGTCGCCGATGTAGGACCGGGCCACGGCGAGGTTGCCGTTGAGGAGGCCGTGGATGGTGCGCGTGATGAGCGCCCACGCAAAGTTGACGCTCAGCCCGAACCCGAGCACGCTCACGAGCGACCCGGCCATGCCCACCATCAGCACCCGCTTGCGTCCCACTTTGTCTGACCACGCGCCCCACCAAAAACTGCCCGACACACACATACCGCACACATGCACACGCACACGCACCGCACACTTCATAAGAGGCGAAACCGGGCGGGCGAGTGTGGGCGGGCGAGTGGGCGCACCTGGAAATGAATTGTGCAAAAGAGAAAGAAGAGGCCAGCATGCCGGCGTAGAATCCCACTTCTGTGGGCGAGCCCGCCACCTGCACGCATGCATGTGAGTGTTATCGTGTTGTGTGTGTGTGTGTGTGTGTGTCATGTTGCGTGTCGTACCCCGAAGTCCCAGACCATGAATGCCACAAATGGGAAGAGCATGGAGTTGGCAAACGACTGCACAGGTAAGGGTGAATAATTTAATAGATAATAATTCAATAAACTACAATTAACAAGCGAAATAATTAATAACTCAATAAATAAATACAGAAGAGTAGAGTAGGAGAGCATGAGGGTGGTACCTCGCTGAGGTAGATGCAGGCCGTGACGAACATCTCCTTCTTGGGCAGTGGCGTTTCTTTTACCGGTGGCGGCCGCGTGCTCGTGCCATCCTCTGGCCACCCGTCGTCATCCATGTGTGCGAGAGTCGCGCCTGCAGCTGCAAAACGATGGTTAATCGTTGCTCGATAATGGAATCTTAAAATCGTGTAGAGCTCCAAATTTCCGGGATTCATTCCCGAATGTGAGGATGAGGGGATCGAACCTGGCAAATGCTCGGCAAGGGGCAGCGTGCACCCGGCGTAGAAGTTGTAAGGAAGAAGAACAGAAGAGGAACCGAAAGGCCGAACGCCAGGCTGGAAGGAGGTGGTGCGCTGAAGCCTCTACCGCTTTATCTAGGGCTTGCGGATCGGGGTTTTTTCGGGCTCTCTGGGACGTAGACTAGCCGCCCGTCCTCATGTAGCCTCGTGTGCCCAGAGGAAATTGTTGAGATGTGTCTACTCTGTAGTCTATGCAGACTTCTATAGATGACGGATGCAATGCATCGTCCGTGCCTGCCTATGTCAAGGCGGCTGAGAACAAGGGCGCCGCAGTCATGGCCTTTGATTTACCCCAACGCATCGAAGCCAAGTCTTTCGTTCGCCCGACGGACGCCTGGCTCCGCTTCACCAACAACCAAGGCCAACGTCCGCCTGAACGTCTTTTTCTGCTGTTTTCTATCTCATTTCTTCACACTTCTTGGTGTCCTGGGCTGTTTATGCCTTGGGCAGACATTCAGGGGAGACCGCTGTGGACGCCCTGCGGCGAGAACTCTAAGGCCAACGAGGCCCTGGCGACCACCCCGTTGATAAGCAGCGTCCACGCGGTGGTTGAACAACACGATGGAGGCAAGTGCGAACTCAAGGGTTGCAAGCAACGCCCGAGCGGGTGAGAAGATTTTCTGTCTCAAGCACGGTCAGAAGCTTGACCGTGCGAATCCACGTCTACTGCCCCGCCTGTTACTGTCAAGCGGGTACAGCGTCACAAATCCCTCGTAACTGCGCGCCTCTGGTGGATAGGCCTAGTAGGACCACTCTGTTCTCTCGCCCATGCCAATTGTGGGCTCAAAACTGCTGCTGCTGCCAATGTTGTCACGACCATGGGGGGGTCACCACCATAGTCATTAATCTTCTCTTCGCCCTCCAGGACACTGGCGTTCCTCTTGAGCGATGCCTGCTGATCCTGAAGCCTCAGAGGTGGGAGTTTTCCAGCTGGATCAGACAACACAATGGGAATGCCAGAATAGAACAGGTCTTCTTCATGTTGTCCTTGTTCTTTCTGTCCTCTTGGTTGTGTTATGTGAACTCTTGTGTGTAGTTGCCTGTGTTTTGTTGTTTGTTGCAACAGTTCATTAACAAAGAAAGCCCACTACACATTTCTTTTGTGGTGGGGGAAGGTGCCTGATGCCATGTGGACAATGTGGTTGGTGTTGGTGGAAGCTGTGATGGCAGCCACCAAGGTGGTGAGGTCGGTTGTGGGGTTCATCTTGTGGGTGGTCATAAAAAAAATGTTTTATGTCCAACGATCAGGTACCATGTGCGACTCCAGCAATGCCACAGAGGAGGAGGCAGAAGAGGGTGGCGAGGAGTGGCCAAGGCTCCATCATGGGAGGGAGTGAGGGGAATGACTCCACCTGCCAGATTTGCTGCAGTGTGAGGCCATGTGAAGGCACTGCTGCAAACTTAGTGGAAAGGAGGGTAATGGCGGTGTTGACAATATGAGTCAGAGTTCCTGCTGTTGCTTCTGTATTGGGAGCACTGTTCCATTCTACTCCTTCTCTCAATCTTGATTTGGACCTCCTGCAGCAGTTAACTGTTGATGAGCTCCTACTCCTCCCAGTGGTTTTAGATGGCCTTTGGGGAGACACTGTTTCCTGCATCACATTCCTTGTTGCTTCCCCTTTCTTCACATTGTCCATGAGCTTGTGATGTCAACACAAAAAAAGCAACAAGGTGTACTAGCTACAAATACTGATGATGTGGTGACCCTTTTTGATACACTCTTGGAGTTATATTGTGTGTATGTGGGAAATTGTTTGTTCTGTACTGTGTACACCACATGATGTTTGCATGACCAAACCATGACAAGTATCCAATATACCCCAGCAATGTACCATTTATTGTAACCACACCAAGAAAAGGGAAGCTAGTGAACCATGAATAAACAAAGGTGCAACAGCAGCAACCCAAGGATCACTTTTTGGTCGGGGGAGTGCCACGTCAGCAAGCACCGCGTACCAGGTAAAACAAACGACATGCGGAATTGAACGGAGAGATCGATAGTTTCGTAGGATGAGGCGGTCAGGGCGGGTGGCACAGAAGGAGGAGGACAAGAAGTCTCAAGGATCGATCAAAGCGTTCTTCACAAATGTTCGTCCAATTGCCTCTTTTTTCAATTGATTTGGTGACATGACTTCTAGCTCTGTGCAGGGCACTGCCGCCAAAGAGAAAAGCAAGAAGGCAGCCCCCGCAGCCAAAGCTAAGACATCCACGGCTCGCATTCGAGAACTCGATGTGCATAAGATTGGCCGATTCGAGGGTGCTGACGATTCCGACAAGGCACAGCGTACCTTGGACGGGTTCTCCTTCTTCGTCATGATCCAGGACAAAAAGAAGATGAGGGAGAGAGTCAGCAGTCTCGACGAGGTAGGCGAACTCGCCCTGGCCCACGTCTCCGCCGATGGCTACGTCGGGTCCGACCTCGGCGAAGAGGGCAGCCAGCGCTCGTCCAAGCTGGTACGATTATGCACACGGGACGATACCACGACATGCACGCCACTCATTCTCTCTCTCTCTCACACACACACAGGTGTTGCTTCGTGCTATTGAACGGTGGACAGTGCACTACGACGGTCCCGAAGCAGCGGTGATGGTAGAAACACAGCAGGTGAGTAGCTGCTGGTCCACCTGGTCGACTGCGCTCGTTCTCACTCTCATCGTGTGCATCGCCTGGGTGTTTATCATATCTCCAGGGCTACTACAAGCTGCTGCAACCGGCTCCCGCCTACGCCAACGCTTGGGCGAGCTTCCAAAGGAAGGTCGATTTGACCCACAAGATCGTCAACCTGGTCAAGCGGGAGGACGTGTGCACGCTCCCCTTCGAAGAGGTCATGAAACGACTTGTCGTCCCAGGTGCGCCTAACTCCCAAGAGCACGAGTGCGCGTGACGCGTGTTGTGCGTTGTGTGCGTGAGAGCGTATGGTCTAACGAAGGATCCCTGGGCCGACAAGCAGACGAGACGAGCGTGGAAGAGGGGGAGAGTGCGGACAAAATGGAGGTGGTGGACCTGGAGAAGGACGCTCCCGCCAACAAGAAGGGCTTCACCGAGGAAGACGTCTACCAGCATGGCAACTGGGTGATCGACCAGATCCAAAACTTCTTGGTAGGTGCCACGTAGTACAGTGCCGACACACACATCATTCACATTCTCTTCTTCATGACCACGTACGTTTTGACGTTGTCGGCGGCAGGTCAAATGAACGAACAGCTCAGCAACGTGTTGCTCACGACTCCCTTCATGGCGAGGCTGATGGAGGTCATCGACCAAAAGGCCGAGGAAGAGGAGACCCGTAAGGAGGAGGAGGAACGCGCGGAGAAGGAGCGGACCAAGGAAAAGCGGAAGCGTGGAGTGGACTCGGATGACGAGACCGAAGACGCCGACGATCCAAAGGGCAAAGGCAAGGCCAAGAAGGGCAAGGGCGAGGAGGTGGAGCGAGCCGCGTTGAGCGATGATGACGATGACGCCTTCGAAGAGCCCAAGCATAAGAAGCGGAAGCAGGCCGCCACTGGCGGCAGCAACGGCCACGCGTCGGTGATGCCCTCGAGCGGGTTCTCGCTGCTGTCGCGTACCGACCTCGACCTGTCGAAGCACTACGCCCACCAGGAGACCGAGATTGAGGAGGTCAAGGTGGAGCTCATCGACGAGTTTCTCGCCGCCGAGACCACCCAGGGTGATGAACAGCCCTGGCGCGTATTGAACGACTTCACCATCTACGACATCTCCGACGACAACAGGTATAGAGGAGCCAGGAGCAATCACACGCCAGAGCGAGCACGTGATTATCATCATTTGGCTGACTTTTGCCTTTCTTCTTCTTCTTCTTCTTCTTCTTCTTCAGGATCTGCTCGCTGGAGACCATGCTGCCGTTGGTCGAGACCAAGAAGAGGTCGAAGAACGGATTCGAAGAGCTGCGCGCGTCCGGCACGGCCGTGCCCTACTCGGATGAGATCGATGAAAACGTACGACTGACCACCCAGTCTCTCGCTAGCGAGGCCATGTACTGAATGGTGTAGGACCCATCACGCTTCTTTTTGCGTACAGGAGGACGACGACGATTCAGAAGACGAGGAAAACGACGAAGACGAAGCCTCGTCGGAGAAGAAGGAGGAGAAGAAGGCCAAGCAGAAGAAACAGCAGCCGGGCTTTGACATCGCGCTCTCCACCATCTTCTACTGGTCCGTTATTCGAATCCATTCCCTCGCCTTCGAGCCACTGCTGTCTGTCAGTCTGGTACCTAACGACAACAACCCACAGGGACATCTACCCGGATGGAGCCGTGTGGTTCAGGACGGAGTACGCCCACTACAAGCTGGGAGAGCCCTCGGACAAGTATCAGCACATCTGGCGTCCCTTCCTGCAGAAGTATCAGATCGGCAAGCGCATCATGATCATCGTAAGTAGCGCGCCCAATGTGGGTGGTTTGGTAATGACACTTAGTGTTGCTAATACTTTTGTCTCGCGTGTGTCGTCAACAGATGAACCAGGACCCTTCGATCGCTTACGACAAGATGATCGAAACCTTGCGTGACCCGTACGGCGAGTTCCCTTCGTTCTCGGTACGCGTCTGCCTCACGAGCTTATTGCGAGTGTATTGTCGCGAACAAGGCAAGTGAGCTGCTTACCGCTATTGCTTTACGTGTGTGAGCAGGAGAAAGACGTGGTGAAGCACATCGACCACATCTTCGATGAAGCGTGGGGTTATCTTGACACGGAGGACATTCTCAAGTTCCCCTTCTTCCAGGGCCTCGACAAAAAGAAGAAGGGCAAGAAGGGTCGCGGCAAGGACGCCGCCCGGGCAGCCCACGCGGCTTGTACGTTCCCTCCGCGTTGGCTTGCATGTGTGTCGCTCACACACACACACACACACACACGCACCACCGCACTCGTCTCTTCATTATTTATTGTCGGACAGCCGAGGCCGTGCGACGAACAGCCGCAGGCAAGAAGCTGGAGAGGACTCCCGCGACGGTCACGCCGCTCGTAGGCTTCATCGCTCGCCAGCTCTTCTCCGAGAAGGTCCTGCGCGAGGTGAACATGGCCGCGGAGCTGGAAGCCGAGCAGAAGCTGCGTCGCATGGCACGAAACAAGAAGGCCGCACTCCAGTCCAGCTCCTCGTCGTCATCATCGTCTTCTGGATCCACGCCCGCTGGTGGTGAGGCCACAGACGAAGCGGGCGACACCTGTACGGCCACTATCAAAGCTGCGAGCAAGCCCAAGACCAAGCCTAAGCTCCCCCCGAGCGAGTTCAGCTGGCAGGGCGAGTCGACGCAGACGCTCAAGATCGGCGACAAGTGCCGCGTATTCTACGAGTCCCTGGTGCGACGCAACGCAGGCGACGCGGCGACTTCCGCGGGCGAGTGGATCGACTTGGGCGACTTTGTCTACATCGACCAGGCCGGCGTGCGCACGCAGGACAGGATCAAGGCCACCACCGTGGCAGCCACCGACGACGTCGACGGCAAGGCGTGCCACATCTACCGCGTGATCTACATGTGCGAGGAGCAGGGCAAGAAGGGCGGCACCATGTCCGTGCACGCGCGGCGGATGCTCAAAGGCCGTGAGACGGTACTGCAGGAGGTGGGCGGCTCCGAGGAGCTCTTCCTGTCCGACATCTGCGAGACCATCGTCGTCGCGCACGTCGTGCGCAAGGTCAACGTCGTGTTCATGCCGCCCGTGCCGCAAGAGCATCCGACCTACGACGACAAGGAGACCTACTTCTATCGCTTCTACGCCGACCTCGAGACCGGCGCGTACGTTCCAGGCCTTCCCCCCCTGCCGCCTTAATCCCTCTGCGCCACCTTAACCTTACGACGCGACGCGATGTGCGCGCAATTACAGATTCGAGGACGCGCGCAAGCACGAAGTCCCGCCACGAACCGACGAGGAGAAGGAGGGACTCGTCATCGACACGAAGCACTTCTGTCACTCGTGCTTCACCAAGAGGGTACGCTCCCTGCCGTGTGCGGTGGTGCGTGTACGGTGGTGCGTGTGCGGTGGTGCGTGTGCGTGTGCGTGGCAATGATCTAGCTTATTCATTCGTGTCGACATGCGTACTACAGCGAAAGGAGCAGGCGGCTAAGAAGAGATGGCTGAACAAGCCGATCAGGGTGGATGGCGCCAAATCGTACTACAACAGCTTCATCTTCAATGGTGTCACCTACCACCAGCACGACTTCATCTACCTCGTGCCCAACGACATGAAGGAGAACGTCAGGAAGGAGGGTCGCGAGGTACACGACCACGCACGACGCACGACACCCTCGACACACCATTAATGGGGTTTGTGGATCGATAGATGCCGGCGACGCCCTACGAGATCCATCAGATAACGAAGCTGTGGAGCGCCAACCAAACGAGGTACGTACGCCTTCGGCGGCTGTTCCGCTTCGGCGAGCTGCCGCGGAAGGTGCGAGACAGCCTCAACCGCGACGACCGTGAACTTTTCTGGTCCGTACCTCCGCCGCAGCACACACACGAACGACACGCCACGACACACGACACACACCGCACGCTCGAGCTTGCGCTTATGCGGAACACCTCGCATAGGTCGTATCAGGAGAAGAATGTGAGGCTCGACGACGTGCCCGTCGAAGGCAAGTGCCTCGTTAGGTACGTTCCTTTGCCCGCGTTACAGGCACGAGTAGCGAGTTTGACCATTTTTGATTTCTTTTTTTTAAAAAAACATAGGCATATCGCTGACATCGACGACCTCGAGGCCTATCGGTTGGACGACTGGCACCGCTTCTTCGTCCAGACCACGTACGACGCCGCGGCCAAGTTGGTGGAAGACCTCGACCCCGCCGAGGTCGAGTTGGCCAAGGTGCGGCCTGCAGGGTCCTCCCACGCCCAGTTTCCTCTCTTCCTGGAAGGAAGCTCGCTTGACCATGGGTCTCTTTCCCTGTACACAGGACACTCTGGCGTCGCTGGACGCCCAGCGCGAGAAGGCCACGCTGGTCCGTCAGAAGCAGGAGCCCATCCTCGCCATGGACCTCTTTGCCGGCTGCGGAGGTTTCACCCACGGTAGGAACTCACACCCACACCAACACCCACACGCCATTTGTCAAGGCTTTAACCTGTGGTGATGGGTGCGTCGACCCAGGCCTGCACGCGTGCGAGTACATCAAGACCACGCACGCCGTCGAGTGGGTGGCCTCGGCTGTGAAGACCTTCAGAAACAACCGCCCGTACCTCGCCCCATGGTCTTACGTGCCCAGAGAGAGGACCGGGCAACTCAGCTCTGTGCGTCGTGTCGTGTTTTTTTTTTTCAGGGACACGAATGTGCTGCACGGAGACATCAACGCGCTGCTCAAGCATGCCATCGAGCGACACGAGGAGGCCACCAAGACTGGCAAGAAGGAGGCCATGGAGGCCAACCAACTCCCGCCCAAGGGTGCCATCAACTTCATTTACTGCGGCCCGCCCTGCCAGGTATTTCTGACCACACTCAAAATTGATCAATGTCTCTGCGCCTTGCTCGTGGTTGCTTATACCTTCTTGGTGGTGAATCGTTCGACTTGGCAACCTCAGGGTTTCACGGGAATGAACCGGTTCCCCAAGGCAGACGACGTGCTCAATTCGCTCATCGCCACCACCCTGTCCTGCGTCGACTTCTACCGCCCCACATATTTCCTGCTCGGTACGTCCATGGATCTCGGTTGATCAGAGGGCGTGGCATCGTCATACTAATTGATATGACTCCGCGTTGTCTTCTCTTCACACATACACAGAGAATGTGCGCGGCATGGTCGACTTCAAGCTGGGCGGCGTGCAGGAGACCAAGGCGCGCATGTCCGGCGGCATCAAGCTCGGCGTAGTCAAATTCATTCTCCGTGCATTGACCGCCATGGGCTACCAGGTACTTCACCTTTTACATAGTGTGCGGTGGTGCGTGCGTGCGTGCGTGATTTGAATTCCGAACAAAACACGGGCGGTGGTGTGCTTACAATTCCAAACTATGAACAGGCCCGCTTCAGCCTGCAGCAGGCGGGAATGTACGGCGTGCCGCAGTCGCGGCGTCGTTTCTTCATCTGGGGCGTGCTGCGCGGGCACACGCTGCCTCAGTTCCCGCAGCCGACGCACACGTTCCCGAAGCCCGGTTCGCTGTCGATGCTGCTGCCCAACGTGGGCGTGCGCCTGGAGCCCGTCACGGCGCGCAGCGCACCGCATCGCTACATTTCAGTGAGCGAGGCCATCTCCGACCTTCCGGCCTTCGAATACGATGAGCCGGAGGAGCCCAAGGATGAACGAAGCAGGTCGGGTCCGCACAAAGGTACATTTACTACCACGCACACGCACACGCACACGCACCACCGCACACGCACACGCACCACCGCACACGCACACGCACCGCCGCACACGGATGTAAACATTTGCTTCGATGTATATAGATAAGTGGATCGGAAGCGAGGTGCGCGAGTACGACGCCGAGCCTGAGTCCGATTTCCAGAAGGCCATGCGCCGGCGAACCAAGGACAAGAAGCTCTACAACCACGTCACCAAGACCTTCACCGAGATGAACGTCAAGCGCATCTGCAACGTGCCCAAGCGGTGCGTGCCCTCCGGAGTGCGCGCCGTGTGCCGTGTGCGCCGTGTGCGCTTCGGTCGGTCACTAACCGCGCCTTCGTGCCCTGAGCAGGCCAGCGGTGGGCGAGCCCTATCCGGACAACCCGCCCTTCTACGACCACCGCGACCTGCCCCCCAGCCTCTCGCCCTGGTGCCTCTCCAACCCCAACTCCAAAGGTAACACTCACCCGCATGCGTGTGCGGTGCTGGTGTGTGCGTGTGCGGTGGTGTGCGGCTGGTTGATGTGTTGGTGGTGGCTTGTGTGCGCGACGATTGCAGCGGCGAAGCATAGGATGTGGCCGGGCCTGTACGGGCGGCTGGACTACCAGGGGTACTTCCAGACGGCCCTCACCGAGGTGTGTCCGATGGGCAAGCAGGGCAAGGTGCTCCACCCCTACCAGAGCCGCGTCATCACCGTGCGCGAGCACGCCCGCTCCCAGGGATTCCCCGACGACTTCCGCTTCTACGCCGAGAGGGACAACCTCAAGGGTACCGCACACAACCACACGCACCACCGCACACGTCGCACACGCACACCCATCGCCGCACACGCCGCACGCGCACAGCCTCGTGTGCTGATTCAGGTTTTCTGCCCACAGACATGCACCGACAGATCGGCAATGCAGTGCCACCGCGTCTGGCCTCTGCGCTCAGTCGTCAGCTGGCCCGCGCCATCGAGCAAGACGTCGACGACGACGACGACGACGCGCCCACCACATCCTCTGCCTCCTCGTCCTCTTCATCATCGTCATCGTTATCGTCATCTGCATGACCACCAAACCTGACCGCAGCAAATTAATTTGGCCGTGGACTGAAACAGGCCAGAAGACGCCCCACAGGCTCGTTCGGCCTTTTTTCAGTGAGCCGAGGATGCCCGTCACTGTCGTTTGGCCCTTGGCAGTCTTCTTCTTGAACCGTTCGCGTCCAGGCCGACAACCACCACCACCAGACCCAACCCACACCAGGCAGCCTCCACAAGTAGCTGCTCCCTATCAGCCGCATAACCAAAGCAACCCCCCCAAACATGCAAAACATCAAACTGGTCGGTACGCGGCACTGTTCCAAGGCGTTGGCAACGTCGCCTGGTTTTGGGACAACACAACTCACAAACACAACATCTTTTCTGTTCACCGCACCACAGTGGTGGGTGATGGCGCCGTCGGCAAGACGTAATACCCCCTCCTATTATGAATACTAATTTAATCAAAAGAATTATTGGATTATTATTAAAAATACTGTTCATGAAAAAAATTGCAATATTATTTAGTGATATTGATTGATTTTTTGTTATTACTTCACAGGTGCGAAATGATCAGCTACACCACCAACGCCTTCCCTGGTGGTACGTTCTCGCAACACGCACACAACACAACACCACACAACCTCACCATAGCCACACATCATCACAACCACCACCACATCGCGTCGCTAAGTCTTTCCTCTCGCCCTGTGTAGAGTACATCCCAACGGTGTTTGACAACTACAGGTAGGCAAAACCCTAATGGCCACACGGGATCCGTGGGCAAAACAGTAACGCGTATATTATACTAAGTAACGCGTATATACTAATATACTTTACTATACTAATGTACAGCGCCAACGTGATGGTCGACGGCAAGCCCATCTGCCTGGGCCTCTGGGACACGGCCGGCCAGGAGGACTACGACCGCCTCCGCCCGCTGTCCTACCCCATGACCGACGTCTTCCTCGTCGCCTTCTCCGTCGTCAGCCAGTCCTCCTTCGACAACATCCAGTCCAAGGTGCGTGTGCGGTGGTGCGTGTGCGGTGGTGAGTGTGCGTGTGCGGTGGTGAGTGTGCGTGTGCGTGTGCGTGTGCGTGTGCGTGTGCGTGTGCGTGTGCGTGTGCGTGTGCGTGTGCGCTCATGCAGCGCAGCTAACGTGTGTGTCGTATTGTCCTGTGGGTTTAGTGGGTGCCGGAGATTTCGCACCACTGCCCGGGCGTGCCCTTCGTGCTGGTGGGCAACAAGATCGACCTGCGCGACGACCGCGAGACGATCCAGCGCCTGAGCGACCGCGGCCTGCGCCCGATCTCGACCGAGCAGGGCGAGGAGCTGGCCCGGCGGATCGGCGCCGTCCGGTACGTCGAGTGCTCGGCCCTCACCCAGCAGGGCCTCAAGAACGTGTTCGACGAGGGCGTCCGCGCGGCTCTCAGCCCCCACCCCAGCACGCACGGCGGCTCGCGCACCACCTCGTCGCGCCAGTCGCTCTCGTCCCTGCGCCGCTCGGTCACCCGCCTCGGCTCCGTATGTCGCACATTGTTTGCATTCCTCTTTTTTTTTCTTTTTCCTGACACATTTCACAGAACTTCAAGGACACGCTGCTGGAGGTCGGTCGCCAGCTGGCGGTCCCGGAAGATGACGAAGATCCTCTCGCCTCCGTACGCTCTTCTCTCACACACACACACACACGACACACACCACACACACCGCACACACCGCACGCGCGCACGACACGATATGACTCAGGGCACATATGATGGCTAATGGGTGATGATGAGCAGGTGGTGAGCGCGGATGCGACGACCAAGTTCCGCGTGGGCTTCTCGGTGGGCGACTTTGAGCAGGCCACGTCGGCCGTCACGGTGGCCTACAAGAACGAGGAGCCCGATGTGGCCGGCAAGAACATCGTCGTGGCCTTCTCGTTCGTGGTCAAGGACGATGTCGACAGTACGTAGTCTTGCCACACGACACACGACACACGACACACGACACACGACACACGACACGACACACGACACGACACACGACACACACACGACACGACACACGACACACATTGATTCTCACCGAGGTCCATGGACGGTGCAGCGTTCAGCCTGGGTGAGCTGTCGGGCAGCGTCAAGCAGATGCTGAGCCTCGCCAAGAGCTCCGACTTTGTCTATGAGCTCAAGAGTACATTCCATTCCTTCGTTCTTTTTCTTTCTTTTTTGCTCACTTTCGTTCTTTTTGCGTCGCTTCGTTCTTATTCGTTCTCCCGCTCACCTCCGTGTGTGGCGCCAGGCTCGCTGGTGACCGAGTCGGACGGCAAGCGCGTCTACACGCTCAAGATGATCTACCAGGACGACGACGTGTTCGACCAGTTCACGCGGGTGTTCGACTTCTACAAGGTCCAGTCGGCCTCGGCGACGGTGGAGCTCAACCAGTCGGCGGGCCAGCAGTCCGCCGACTACCTCCAGGCCCGCATCAAGGTCGAGGGCGAGATCACCCGCGCCGCCGTCAAGATGCTCCAGCTGTTCGCCCCTCGCGCCACTCCTCAGGGTACCATTATTATTTATTATTCATTTATACTATTCATTTATATTCACTATTTCTATTTATTTATTTTTATTTATTTATTGATGTATTTTAATCGATGGCGCGCAGGAAAGCAAATCCTGTCGCTGCTGCGCGCCACGCGCAACGTCGTGTTCGAGACGCAGTTCGACAACCTGCAGGAGTTCGTTAACTCCCTGTTCCCCGTACGTCTCCACCGCCGCCGCCGCCAATTCACACCGCACTCACCCGCGTAACACTGTGTGCTCGCTACTGAGAAGGTGCCGGAGGAGCTGCGACACGTGCAGCTGTCGACCTTCAAGCCGCTGGTGGCGGCCCAGCTGGGCGCCATTCTGCTCAACGATTCGCTGCCGGAGCCCGTCAGGCAGACCTACGAGAAGCTCTCCTTCCTCTCCGCTCTCCACAGCGTCCGGTAAGTCAGCACAGCAATCGTCGCAAGTCTGCGCTGTGAGCTGTGCGTCATACCAGTTTCTGACACTGTGGTTGCGTGTCGTTGTTTTGGCTCCAGCGTGACGGTGGGCAAGCACGGACTGCACGCAAACGTGACCAACGGTGACATCTTCGCCCTGCTGCCCTCGCTCGACGAACTCAAGGCCGCCGCTGGCCAGGAGTAGGACGTCGAAGGCTGTTCTCGACTCCCCAATGTGGTCGGCCTTTGAGGCCACCAAATGTTTTCAATACAGACAAACATATGCGCTAGCACAACATTGTCATTAACACATTAACATCAACATCAACATTATCGACACCGCAAACATCAACAATAACAGCATCAGCATCAGACGGTCTCGAGGCGGAAGATGCTCTTCTTGGGGGAGTTGTAGCGCAACTCGAGGGCTTCGAGAGTCTGCTTGTCGATGTTGCGCGAGTAGGCGTCGGCCAGCTTGATCAGGAAGTCGGCCGACACCGCGAGGAGCGCGTCCTGCTTCGACTTGAGGTGGGTGATGACGTGCTCGAACGGCAGCGGCAGCAGCTCGTCGTGCGACAACTGCAGCAAAGAAAACCCAGAAAAACGTCATGTGGTGTTGTGTGTGGTGTTGTGCCGTGTGCGTGTCGTGTTGCGTGTCGTGTCGTGCGTGTGTCACGCGCTCGGTTTTGACGGCTGCGGCGAGCGAACCTTGAGCACAGCCAGGGCGACCTTGAATAAGAACTCGTTTCCTTCCGCGAGAAACACGTCCCACAACCGCACGACTGTGGCCACCAGATGCAGATGAGCAGGAAAAAGAAGATGATGATGATGGTGAAGTGGTGAAGCGCAGTACCGATCTCGAGAGGGAAGTTGTAGGCAAAGAGTGTGGAGAACCACTCGGAGGCGTAGAGGACTGGGTTCACGCCCTCGTCCTTGAAGTGGTGGTAGAGCTGGGGCAGCTCGAGCTCCAAGAGTCGTTCTGGGCACCATCGACGTAGAGCGAGTCAGACAAAAGCCGACACGACACGACACGCACGACACGACCAACGACACGACACGACCAACGACACGACCAACGACACGACACGTCCAACGACACGACACGACCAACGACACGACACGTCCAACGACACGCACGACACGCACGACACGCACGACACGCAACCGGGGATGCAGGTACCCAGCTGGTAGAGGGATAGTCGCAGGAGAGGAAGGCCCTTCTGAAAGAACCCGCGGATGTGGTAGACCTTGGTCAACTGACAAAGCACCCAAAACGCATCCTGGGTTGTTCTCGGGTGGTCAGAGTCGTTGTCTTTGGCTTTGGCTTTGGCTTTGTGCGCAGAGCGAGTTGTGTTACCTGTTCGGGCATGTAGAGGAGGAGAATGGCGACGATGAAGGACATGGACTGGCAGTAGCCCAGCTCCTTGTCCAACACGCTGTAGGCCTTGAGCACGTTGAAGAGCGCCCGCTGCCTGTGTGCACAAACATCGCACACGCGCGCGCACACACACACACACACAGGTGTGAGAGCTGCGTGGGGCTGTGAAGGCAGCCATGGCAGCGTGGACGTACCCGGCACCGTTCTTCTTCCGGAAGAACATGAGGTGCGGCATGGTTCGGGTGACGTCCTTGAGGATCTTTTCTTCGTAGTTGGACGGCATCTGCACGAGGGTGCCATAGAGGTCCGGATTCTTCTCCAAGCAGCCCTGGTTTTCAACACACACAACACACACACACAACGGGGACACAGAGGAGGTGAGGAGCCAACAGTTAGGAGGAACACGGCGTCGCGTGCGGGTACCTTGGCGCCAGTCACCGTCTGCCAGTAGAGACCTCTGATCTCGGGTGGAATGCCCGCCCGCACCTCGCGTTTGATCTGAGGCACCGTGAACACGCACAGAGATGAGCCTTTCGCAAACTGGCGCGCAACACAGCCCGGTTTCGAGTGGGTGGTTGGTGCGTAGAGAAATGTACGTATTCCTGGGAAAGCGGATCGGACCGCTGCAGGGCGTTGATGAAGTGCAGCCACCGGTCACTGAGCTGCGGCATGTCCAGCGACGCAAAAGAGAGCGTTCTGCGCGCAACACTGGTCAGCACCGCACGACACGCACGACACGCGCGGGGGAGGCGAATGTAACTGTTGATGAGAGGACGAGGGCGGACTGGAGACCTTCCAAGGCGCGCGGCCGTCTTCGTCGATCGTGTAGAGGCGCTCGATCTCCTCTTCCTCGTCCGACCCGAAGGCGGTCAGGCCGGCCTCGCGCTGGCGCATGGAGTAGTGGCGCGGGGCCGCCCGACTCGCGTGCCGCATGGCGGCGGTGGAGGTCATGGTCGTTGTTGAGGATGATGATGACATAACTACCACGCTGGGGTCGGGTCGTGCAGCCAGCGAGGCAATGGATGGTCGCGGATGCTCGAGCGATTTGCTCCTCAATTGCGGCTGGCTCCTCCCGCCAGCTCCTGATGCAGATGCAGAGGATGAAGGGGCAGGGGCAGTCTCTTCCCGCTGCTCCTCTTCCTCGACTTCCTCCTCATCCTCAACATCTTCTTCGTCTTCTGCTACTCGCTGCAATCGTTCTGTGGGATCGTGCGAGAATCGAGGAGGGATGTCGCTACGAGATCGGCGCAACTGCTGTGTTGATGATGGTTGGCCTCGTTGGCGCGCCGCGGCAGAGGAAGAGGATGTGGATGGAGGGGAGAGCGAGAGCGAGAGGAGAGTAGGTGGCGTGGCAGGCGAGGAGTGGGGAGAGGCCTGCTCATCCCACACGTCGAATGCAGAGCGCCGCCGCTGAGGCGTGGAGGGGGGCATGAGCGAGGGGGAGGATTTGGCCCTCTCTATGAAGTTCTGCCCATTCGATGAACCACCATCGCTGGAAGGTGCGGTAGAAGGCTGAGAAAAGAGGAGCCAAAGAAGGATCTGAAGATGGAGGTGTTGCCGTCAGCGCGCGCCAAGCTGTCGCTGTTGGACAGCACTCGCTTGCTCTGATGGTGAGGCGGCAGCGATACTCCATCCTCCGATCTGTACATTATCAATCTATTTGTGTGCACTGCGTCGGTTGTCGTTCCCGTCGGCTAATCTGCAGATGCTGGTAGGCGATCAGATGCCACAGTTCATCTTCGACGAAACAATTCTTGCTACTGCCCCATTCTCTTTCCCATCTCTGAAAAAAGCGGGAAATAACCAACGGCTCTGCCACAAGCAAAGATCGAGATGATGAAGTATTGAAAGGCGCCCTTGTCGCCAGCAGCTGGTCGCCTTCTGCCGTTCATAGGCACCAGCACAAGGCGACCGGCAAAGCTAAACTTGGCAAACGAAGGACAAAGAAGAGCAGTCATGAGTCCTCCTCTCCGTAGGTGTCAGTCAAGTCAGCTACTCTTTCGTGGTACTGCTTGGGTGCGGACCTGGTGTGTGGTCGCTTTCTGGCGGTGTGGGTCATCAGCTCTTTCTCTTTTCTAAACTCAAAAGCGCACCGTGGGGGAACATGGTGGTTTGAGCTGTGCCGATCGCAAGAGCGTCCAATTACGAGAGGCCGAGGATCTTGCCGGTCGCGGGGTCCAGGTCGATCTCGTAGAACACGGGACGAGTGGGCAGGCCTGTGTGGTGTGTTGTGTCGTGTTGCGTGTCGTGTCGTGCGATGAGACAGAGCTACAGTTTACCTCGACAATAGAGGGCGCGTGCGTGCGAGGGGAGCGTACCGGGCATGGTGCTCATGGTGCCCACGAGCGGGTAGATGAAGCCAGCACCGACGGACGCTCTCACGTCGCGGATGTGGATGGTGAAGCCGGTGGGCGCACCCTTGAGCTTGGGATCTTGGCTGTGGCGAGTGAAAGCGAAGATGATGAGTGTGTGCATGTGTGTGCGTGCGTGCGTGTGCGACGGCGACTAGTTGGTTACCTGAGGGAGAGATGGGTCTTGGACATGCAGATGGGCAGGTTGCCGAAGCCCTGCTTCTCATACGTGGCCAGCTTCTTCTCGGCCTGCTCGCTGTAGGTAGCACCATCACCTGCACGAACCAGGAAGGCAACAACAACGAAGAGAGTGAGCTCACATGGAAAAAACTTCAGCGGCGCAGCACGGCGTTTGCCTCGAGAAGAGTGGAAAGGGTAAGAGGTCACGTACCGCCGTACATCTTCTTGACGATGATGTCGATCTTCTCCTTGAGGCTGATATCAAGGGGGTAGAGGAACTTGAAGTCGTTGGGCTTCTCGCACACCTCGACGACCCTCTTGGCCAGGTCAGCGATACCCGCACCGCCGTGGGCGAAGTGGGTGCACGGGTAGGCTCCGTCGGCGCCGGCCTCGAGGGCCTTCTTGACCACGAGGTCGATCTCCGAGTCCGAGTCGGTGCCGAACTTGTTGACGGCGACCACGACCGAAACGCCGAACTCCTTCATGTTCTGGATGTGCTTGGCCAGGTTGCAGCAGCCCTTCTCCACGAGGTCGAGGTGCTCCTCGACGTACTCACGGGGAAGCGGGTTACCGGGCACCACGTTAGGGCCACCACCTTGACATGCCCACGGGTCAGTCAGACTCGATCGTAAGCCGTGTTGTGTGTGTGTGTGTGTGTCTGTGTGTACCGTGCATCTTGAGAGCTCTCACGGTGGCAACGAGCACAGCGCAGTTGGGAGTAAGGCCGCTGTAGCGGCACTTAATGTCCATGAACTTCTCAGCACCGATATCGGAACCGAAGCCGGCCTCGGTCACCACGAACCCGTCTTCGCCGACGAGCTTGAGCGCGATCTTGTCGGCCAGAATGGACGAGTTGCCGTGGGCGATGTTGGCGAACGGGCCGGCGTGCACGAACACGGGGGTCTCCTCGAGGGTCTGCATCAGCGTGGGCATGATGGCATCCTTCATGAGCACGGCCAGGGCACCAGCCGCGCCGTAGTCGTCAGCGCAGATGGGCTCGCCCTTGGAGCTGCTGCCCACCACCATGCGCTGCAGGCGCTCCCGCATGTCGGCAACGTCGTTGGTCAGGGCCAGGATGGCCATGATCTCGCTGGCCACGGTCAGATCGAAGCCAGTCTCCCTGGTCTTGCCCTTCTCCTCGGGGCCCGTGCCGACGGTGACGCCACGCAGGAACCTGTCGTTGGTGTCCACCACGCGGTTCCACGTGAGGGTGGAAAGGTCGAGATCGAGGCGCGAGAAGCGAGCGGCCTCCTCGGGGGTGAGCTGGTCGGGGTCGGTCTTGTCGATGCCGAGCCTCTGCAGCCGCCTGAGCATGGGAGGGGCAAACTCACGCTTGCCGGTCTTGACGTCGGCCGGGCACAGGCGCTTGAACAGGGCCGAGTCGCTCTGCGTGGCCTCGTGGAAGATGCGCGCGTCGATCGCCGCAGCTGTGGTGACGTACGTATGACGTCAGCGCCAACGCTCAACTAATCGAACAAGAACGAAGCGAGCTCAAAGTACCCATGAGGTTGTTCGCAGCGGTGATGGCGTGGATGTCACCGGTGAGGTGAAGGTTGAACTCCTCCATGGGCACGACCTGGGAGTAACCGCCACCAGCAGCGCCACCCTTGATGCCGAAGGTGGGACCCTGGCTGGGCTGCCTCAGACAGGCAAAGCACTTCTTGTTGAGGTGCGCGCCCAGGCTCTGCGCCAAACCCACGGTGGTCGTGGACTTGCCCTCACCGAGAGGGGTGGGGGTGATTCCGGTCACCACGACGTACTTGCCATTCGCTTGGTCCTACAACACCAATATATAAAACAAGAATTGATTGAGCACCCGAGAGATTCGTACGTCGTGGCTTGCGTCATAGAAGAGTAATAGTGGCCTCGCAAACATTGAAGCAGGAAAATCACAATTCGCCAGCGATTAGCATCGTCTGACTGCAGAATCGTACCTTAAGGCGGTCGAGAACGGAAAGATGAACCTTGGCCTTGTGCTTGCCATACAGATCGAGCTCATCCTCGAGGATGCCCAACCTGTCGGCCAGCTGCTTGACGGGCACGGGGTCGACAGATTGCGCAATTTCGATGTCCGAAGGGACGGGCGACTTGATTTGGAGCTTGCTCATGGTGCGATGCAGATGCAAACAGCGGCGGGTCACTGGAGCCGGAAGATGTCGAAGTAATACAACGATGGATATGCCCTTAGGGAGCGGGGCTCTAATCGACGACTTCAGCACGGGGGAGAACACAGAGCGCAGTTTGCCTCCTTCGCGCACAACCCCACGCGTCGGCAATAACGACGGCCGGATATTTCTGACCAGGAATAATTGAATTTATATATTTTATTGTTTTTCCATCCAATTGAAGATGAGCGCACCACCGCCGGATCAAGAGCAGGCAGCGAACGTTGAGGGGGAAGAGGTACTTGTGGGTCTTCTTACTGGCTGAACCGGAGATTGAAGATTTTGTTGGGTTTTTAAAATTAAAGTGTCGATTTACTGTTTTCAGAAGCCGGCGCTGGTACGCATCAATCGTGATGAATGGAAGGAGCGTGCCGAGACTGCCAGAAGCCAGCGTAAGCAATCGATGAGCAAACATCGGTACACGGATCTTTCGCTCTTTTCTTGGAAAGCGCTGGACAGCAAGCACAACACTCCAACGCTGACGTACAACGCTGACCGCCGCCCTCTCCGGACCACAGATGCGATGACCATCTGGAAGACATGCTCACCACGTTGTTCGAGGACCGCAGCAAGTTCCGCTCGGCGTGGAGCACTTACTGGAAGTGTGTTCGATCGCCCAAAGGGTGAGTCTGACGCGCTCGTGTCTTGGCCAATGCGGATGCTGATACGGCCGTCTCCTCTCGACGCGTTGTGCATTCTCTTTCGCTCCTTGTTGTGTGCAGAGCCGAGCCACCACGAGTCTTGGACATCGACTACGACGAACGAATGCGACAGCAGGTGCGCCAAACGCGCGATCAGATTCTCAATCAGCGACGACAGGCAACCGAGAGGGAGGTGCAGAAGGAGAAGGAAACGACCAACTAAAAACGTAAAACGAACGAACCAACGAATCAACGAAGCAGTAACCGCACCAACCCTGATGGTTGCATGGCAGTCCCCAATTCGTGATACTCACATACTAAAGCCAAGAAAGGAAGACACCACCGCCAAATGTCGACCCGCTGAGCTCAGAAGAAAAGAACAAGGAAAGAGAGACTGAGGGGCAACACGCGCAAGGAGGACGAAGAAGCACTGGTGATCTTCTTCTTCTTCTTCTTTATCGCCTTCAGCGTGGGGCTGCGGTTCAAGTTTTGTGCGGCAGAATGATAGAGGCAGCGTGGGCGAACGTGTACGAGCGCGACTCGTCGGATGACGGGGCGACCCCGCCCTTGACGCCGCGCCAGTCCGTGGAAACGCTCTGCTATGAACACCTGAGCGAAGAAGATGAGGATGACTACAGCTTCTCCGACTCAGAGACGAGCGACGACAGCGGCCAGGAGGATGATTTATTGGAGCACCACAACGCTGATATCGGCGAGGGCCAGCCGGTGCCGCTGACCTCGAGGAGGCAGTCGCACAAGAAGCGTCACGCAGTGCGTGCGGCCACCACCTTGAAGGGAGCCATATTGGCGCTAGACAGACGTATGCTATGCGCTCCTCCTATGTGTTGTGTGTTGCCGCATGTGTGCGCGCACACGCTGTGTGTGTGTGTGTTGTGTGTGTGGCGCGCGCGCGTGTGTGTGTTGTGGCGTGGTTGCAGCTGCTCACACCACAGTATGTGGTTTGCTTTCTGCGCATTGCAGAGCCAGACCTGGACTTCAACAAGTGGTCGCAGCTGATGCGCAGCGGAACCAAGAACGCCACCAACTACCAGGAACAGTACGAACTGATCAAGGAAGAGAAGAAGAGCACCTTGGCCTCCACCCTTGGCGGCAGAGCTGCAGTGACCAAACTGGAACCGGCCCCGGTCTTGCACCCGACCCCATGCCCAGCACCGTGCGATGAACACATTAAAACGAATCCCGACGGCACTCCATGCATTCCAACTCAGAGGAGAACCTACGTCCAACCCTGTCCCGATAGGTACGTGCCATTTCTTGTGGTTGTGTCCTGCGTGTGCGTGTGCGCTGGTGCGTGCGTATGCGTGTGCGTGTGCGGTGATGCGTGCTTTTTCGTTCCTCTGGCAAGCGCTAACTTGCGATCGGTGGAACGATGAAGCGTGTGGAATCAACGGTTTCAGGAGCTGGTGTCGCTGCCCGACAGCGATACCAAGTTTCACAAGCTGGGCTGTCTCGCACACGACTTTGAGCACGCCGCGGAGACCTACGGCAAGATCATCATCAGGTAGGACAACCGGCACTGTGCCACGTTTCACCATGCGTGTCGTGCCGACTTACTCTCTTGTTCCAACCCAAAGCGAGCGTTTCATGCCAGTGGCGGAGAAGACCATCAAACCGATCGATCTGGGTGGCATTGCTGGGGGTGACAAGTTCATCACACGAGGCATTCTGTTCAAGGTACCGGCACACCGATAACAAACAATCCACCCCGAGGTTCGGTCTTTCATTCTCTGTACCTTTCTCTCTCTACTCCAGTTTGCTGTCGATACTCAGCTTGCGGGAGGGATGTGGATGTACGGCAACGACGTACCCATGGACGGCTGCGCTATGAAAGCAGGTTCGTGCATCCCCTCTTATTTGCTTGAGTGGTACCACATCGCTAACCCAAAACGCTCTGCGTTCAGCTGGTCACGAGATTCGAGCACTGCAGCGAGTGGTGGACTCGGGCAGCGCCATTGCAGAGGGGGTGGCCGTGCCGCTCGGTAATAGCACACACACACACACACTACTTGGCGATACTAACAACACGACCACGACTGGTTGCGAACGCCGCAGTGACGCTGGTGGACTACAATGGCTTCAGATTGATCGCCGTGTCCCTGCTACCCGTCTCGAAACACACAATCTGCTACGGGTGCGCCACCCATTATTCTGCCCCCCCCCCAATGAGCGTCGTCACTCACCTTGCGTTCCCTTCTATTTACCAGGTCACACGACGGGGGCAAGACAGTGCACGCCACCCACGCGTCATTCAACCTCCAATTCGAAACCATCTTTCGAAGGTACCCAACCAGCCCACAGTGATCTCCCGGCTCAGCCTTATGGACGGTAATCAGCGTTTAATCAACTTCGCATCAACAGGCTCAATCTCAAGCCACATCGCGTCGGCAACCACCAAATCCGAGGACCGGGAGACATTGAAGGACATTGGGGAGAGGTACGAACCTTGACAACATGCTCTGCCGCGGCACCATCGCGCGCGCTGGCTCAGTGCGCTTCGCATGTGTCCACGTACGACACTAGGATGGTAAGCTGTACCTGCTGGACTTTGGTAGGCTCTACCCGCCCGAATCGCCGCTGTCGGCGGCCCAGATCTTTCCGCGGGTGGCCCACGAGCGCGCGGTCTTCTTCAAGATGCTGCGACCAGGTACCCACCTTCGCTCACTCCTTGCGCCTCCGCGCGCAACTCCCGCACACGGCTCACACATGTGTCCCGTCGGGGTGCAGAGCTCGTGGGCGCCTACGAGGTTCCCTTGTGCTCCGACGCGTTCACGGCGTGGCTGCGGAATGACCCCAACGCGTCCCAACACAACAACGAGGTGCGCCTACGACTCTTTCAATGACCACAGTTGGCGCGCATGCTACCACCCTAGGGTGCATGCCACAAAGGGTAAAGGTAAGGGCGCAATCAATCAATCAATCAATCAATCAATCAACCCCACAACCAGGTTCACGCGGCGACCGAGAAGCTGTTGATGAAGGTTATCCCCGACCTGGCCGCGGAGCTCAACCTGCTCTCGCTTCGGGACCGCGAGCGATATCTGGACCTGCACGACGTGCACAAGGGCAACATTCGCGTGATGCTCAAGCCCAACGGGGCAGGAAGCAAACTGGTACTATCTTATCATTATATTTGTAGTTTATATTTCTATACGTGATTGCTGGCCATTGACGCACAATGCACAACAGAAATATACGGCCATCACCACCGGAACGGACGTCAATACGCTGAACAAGCGACTACTCCACGTCCTGCATCTCATGCACAGTCGCGGGGTCAACATGAGGTGCGTGACCACAACCTTCATTCATTCAGCTTGCGCCGGCGGCCGCGGCTCACAATGCAACCACACACATACACAGGTACCTGGGCGAACTGCGACGCCGACTCGCGCAGTCCAAGAAGCACGACGACTCTATATACAAGGGACTGCTGTTCACAGAGGTGAGTCCCGCCCCTCACATTTCATGCGCTCACCACAACCCTCGCTGATACGCTGGGACAATCGCTTGTCCAGATGGCGGCGCGGGTGTGCAAGAACATCATTCGCCGGCTGCTGCGAGGGAAGATGCGCGAGCTCCGGGTTCCCTCCAGCGAGGCACGTCTTCGCCCGCTCGCCCGCTTCACCCTGCGTCACTGACTTTTTGCTTGGAATGCGCGGAATGCTCAACAGCCGTACAAGCAACTGGTGTTGTGTCTCTTCAATCTCTTCTCCGGGCACGGCAGCACGTCGCATAACTTCTGGACAGCGGAAGAAGGCCAACTGGAGGGTACCCTGGAGTACTACATTCACAAAGCCAGCCAGGTACTTTGATTCGTTCGATGCACACACGCACCATCGCACACACGCACCATCGCACACACGCACACACGCACACAGGAAAGTTGTACGCTGCTGACTATGTCTTTGTAGGAAATACTCAGCAAACCACAACCAATGCCGGTGCAACCTCCCGCCCCGTTTGGGACATCGCCACAGTCGCAGGGGGTCGTGCCTCGTCTCTCCGTGCAGCGGGTGACGCCCGAGCTGGTGATCTCGCCCGCGGCCACGGCCAAGACGGTCATCGCCAAGACGACCAACGCCAGCGAGGACGCGTCCAGCTCGACCACGGCCTCCTCGGCCCTGCTCTCGCCGCGCTCGCGGGCGGCCCGGGGCCAAGCGGTCCCGCCGCCGCCCAAGACCAAGATCCGCGGCTACACCATGCAGCGCATCTTCAAGGACCGGCCGTCGATCAACGTCGAATACGAGAAGCTCTACAACCTCGACAAGGTCTTCGCCAAGAAGCTCCTGCCCATCAAATCGTGCATCAGGTAAACCTTGATGTGTGTTTGTGCGTGTGTGCGTTGTGTGTGTGTGTGGTGTGTGGTGTGTGTGTGCGTGTGCGTGTGTGCGTGCGCTTGTCCAGTGGCTGACGAGTGGAATGCAGGGGCAAGTTCGGCAACAATGCGCTGGACCAGTCGGAGTGGACATCCACGACTCGCGGCAAGCCCTTCCTATTCCAGGGCCTCTTCTTCCGGTACTTCGCATCAGAGAGGAATATATAAAATGAATATTGAGTACTTATATTAATGTTCGTATATAATGTCAATTTATATGGTAATTATCCCTCCATCTGCGCTGCAGACGACTGTGTGACATGCTGGGCATCCAACTCGCCGACGACCCCAAGATATATGACATCCTCAACGGAGACCCGCCGCCGGCGGTGCCCAGCCCCTTCAAGTTCATGGAGCCCCACGTGGTGGACATGCGCGCCCGCAAGAAGCCCATGCACCTGGTGGCCTCCTCGGAAGGTACGTACCTTTCACCCAATCCTGGCCTAGCATGTAAAATTGACCAATGATTGATTGCATGGCAACCCGCATCGTGCAGGATTTGCGCTGCATATGAAGGGCATGGACATCTACGCGCAGGTGAAGGGCATCGTCGACCAGGGGATGGAGAGGAACATGGAGAAGCGGCGCAAGATGGACAACGTGATGACGGTGATGCGGTTCGCCAAGGAGAAGCTCGAGGAGGCCATCCTCCAGGTGCCCGACAGCTACAACACGCTGGTCTACCTGGCCAAGACCGAGCACTGGCTGGCCCTGGAGGGCCACGCCCATCTCGCCGCCATGGCGCGGTCCAATCAAACAGCCGGTCGCACCACCGTAGAGATGGTACGCACCCGCTTCCTTCGTCGGGCCAAGTTGCGGCCGCTGCTGATGCGTGAGTGTCGTGTCGTGCCATGTGTCGTGGTGTATGCAGACCACTGCGGCAACGGGTCCGGCCACTCCCAACAATGTCGTGCAACAGCATGAGTACTACCACTCAGCGGTGAAGCATTTGGAACAGGCGCTCGGTACCTAGTGCTGACGCATGTGAGAAATAACCAAACACGCACCAACCAGGATCGTGATGGGCTGTGTGCGTGTGCGTGTGCGTGTGCGTGTGCGTGTGCGTGTGCGAGTCATAGAAATCAGCCAGATGCGCGAGCGAGCACAGATGTCCAGGGCAAAGCCCGGCCTGGGTGGAACGACCGCTTCGTCCGCCGATGTCTCGCTGCTCCTCGCCCAAGTCTTGTGCGACTGGTCAGTGTCAGAGGCCGCGCAATTGAAAGACACCATCAGGGCAGAGGTACGTACTGCACTCGCACTCGCACACGCACACGCACACGCACGCATGCACACACAACACACACACGCAACGCACGCACGCACACAGTGGTACTCCTGGCTGAAGCTTTTTCACACTCACCCTAGAAACAAGACTCGCTGTGGATGAGAGCGTGGAACGAGTACAAGAACGTGGTCAAGCTCAGCGACTGGGCCACCACCAAAGAGCAGTTCCTGGGCGATATCAACGGCGTCATCAACAACAAGGTCGGCGTCGACTCGGTATGTTGTCATACTCATCATTTCCCCCTTGGTGCAACATGCCTAGCATGTTCGTGTTATATTTATATATCTTGATCATCTCCATAAGTCATATATGTATTTTCAAGGTAGATTCATTTTTTAATTCTTAATGAACTATTCTCGCAGGCGACGACGGAGACGGCCGAGGATGTGGGCCAACTGGTGATGGCGATCATGAAGATCGAGATCATGATCGAGCTGCAGCAAAGACCCTCGTCGGGCGGTCTCGAGGCCCTGCTGGGTCCGCCGCCGCCCTCCATTTCCGCTTCTACTGCGTCTACTGCGGCCACGTCGATGTTGTCGTCGTCGTCGTCATCATCCATATCATCGTCATCGTCATCTTCAACGTCGCTACCTCCATCGGCCGCCGCCAAGTCAATGCTAAGCGGAGACACCGGCGGCTGGAAGCTGCCCGAGCGACGGCCCAGCTCGGTCACCCCCACGAGCAACATCGGCGCCGACCGTGTCTCCAACTTACCGGCCCCCCACCTGCCCACCACCACGCCGACCATCACCATCGCCGCCGCCGCCGCCGCCACCACTGGGGCTCTACTCCTCGGTGTGCCCGGCGGCCGAGCCCAGGGTCAGCCCGCAGGGCCGCCGAGTAGACGCATGGTGCAGCACCAGGTGGTGTCGGAAGTGTCGACGTCGGGCTTCACGCTGCTGCCGGCCTACGCGTCGGTGTCGGTGACGTCGGGCATGTCGCCTCCGGCGTTGGTGCGGTCGAGCGAGGAGCTGGCCCAGGCCGGCTTGCGCCTCTCCCGGCGCCGCAGCTCCGACGCCACCCGCATGGAACTGTGGCCCCGCCAACAACAACTACGGGACTACGGTGCATCACCGCCAGTCAGGTTCGCGTGCCATGTTGTGTGTCGTGTGTCGTGTCGTGTCGTGTGTCGTGCGGTGCTGATTGTGGCGGAGATCAGTCGGAGATATCAGTTGAGCAGGGCGCCCGGAGGCGACGCTGCGCCGGGCAGAAAGGGCCAGGGCCAGCAAGCCCCAGCGACTCCCCAGTCGCGGACGGCCGGGCAGCTGGTCTCCAGCTACTCTGTGGACGGGCTCATCCGGAGGAAGGCGCCCCAGCAGACCGCCGCGGACCGCCCCATTCAGGTGGCCGTCAACACACCGCAGCCGGGCGGCGGAGGCGGCTCGTTGGCGGCCACCGGGCCGGCCGCGACAACGGGGCCGGCGACCTTTGAGCTCAAGCTGCGGGCCAACCCGGAGGTGGTCCGACGCGTCGCCACGCTGGAGCTGATCGGCCGCAAGAGGGTCGAAAAGGCCATCGGCGATAGCCAACTTTCCGACACACGTACGCTCTCGTTACGTGCGCTGTGTGTGTGTGTGTGTGTGTGTGTGTGTGTGTGTGTGTGTGTGTGTGTGTGTGTGTCGTGTCGTGTCGTGTGTGTGTCGTGCGGTGGGGTCTCACTCTTGATTGCACTGCAGCGCCCAAGCCGGAGGAGACGACGGGGGTCGAGAGGGTGTTGCGGGAGGAGGTGTGCCTGATGGCCCACGACGGCCGCTACCTGTGCGTCTCCGTGCTGGACGGCTCCATCTCCATGGAGCCCAGCCTGCAGACCTCCTCCTGCTTCGTCCTCGAGTACGTCACCGACATTCTTCGCGAAGGTACCTTACCTACCTACCTCTTACCTACCTACCTTCACACCGTGCGTGTCATGCCGTGTGTGCCGTGCGTGTCATGTCGTGTGTGCCGCGCGTGCCGTGTGCGTGTGTCGTGTGTCGTGTCGTGTGTGTTGTTGTGGGACGAACTAAACAAAACGAAAAACACAGGGGCGCGAGGGGCGGGTGAGAAGGGGCCTCACGGGGGAGACCAGCCGTCGCAGGCCACGCTGCGCGGGGTGAAGAAGCTGCTGGGCATCCGGGTGGCCTACAGCGGGACCTACCTCTGCACCGACGAAAACGGCCACCTCTCCGCCGAAAACATCATCCTCCGCAAGAACCACTTCCGCCGCTTCGGGCGCTGGTACCAATGACACACACCCAATGGCACGACACACGACACGGCACGACACGACACGACATGACACGACACGACACGACACGACACGACACGACACACGCAGGGAGTTTGTGGAGGATGACCCGCAACAGAGGGAGAGGGACAACAAGGAGGACCGGAAGAGCCGCAAGCGGGCCAACTGTGGATGGGGCTGCCGCTGGCGGGGCCGGCGCCGCCGCAGGCCGCAGTGGAGTCGCCCGGCAGCGAGTGTCAGGTCACCATCCGGCACACCAGCGGCGCCTTCCTCCGCTGCAAGAAAAACACCGGCGAACTCATCAACAGCAAAAAGCAACCGGTAATACACAACACACACAACACAACACGACAACGACACGACACGACACACACTGACCGCACACACGACACGACACACGATGCAGGCGCGAGTGTGGACGGTGCGGTCGCTGCCGAACAAGATATTCCTGCGGGCCGCGGGCGATGGTCGCAGCCACCTGTACTGCGGGACGACGGGCCAGGTGGGCGTGACCACCTCCAACCCCAAGGAGCCCAACACTTGGTTCCTCCACCTCCTCCCGCGCACCGCCTCGGTTCCACCTCCCACCACACCCAGGTATGAGAGAGTCGCGCGCGTGTGCGATGTGGCGTGTGTCGTGGTGCGTGCGGTGTGTGTGTGTGCGGTGTGGGCGCTCGCTGATGAGTGGCCACCAGAGCGAGGGCGATGATGGACAGTGAAAGCGAGCAGCAGAGTAAACGAAAGCAGGCGGACGGGGGGAGCCTCAAGAAGGCCAAGCCCCACGTCCACTACGTCGCCCTCCAGTGCTACATGGTTCGCATTCATACTGATGGGCTTACTGTTGTGGTACTTACGGCACACGCCCCACCGCACACACCGCACACACACGCAAACCGCACACCGCACACACACACACACACACACACACACACACACACACACATACAACCAGGGCTCGTATCTGGGACTGGACGAAGGTGGCAACGTGACGGCCACGCTCGCCAGGCCCTTTCGTGGAAGCTCGAGGAGATCGCCCACAGCAACGACGATGACCCGGCAGCCCCCGAGCTCGGTAGCAGCACCACGGCGAGGCGAGGCCTCGAGGGTCAAGCCGACGACCACCACTGCCGCCCCGACGAGGGCCAAGGCCCCGGCGAGCACCGGTGGTAGCGGCGGTGGTGGTAGTGACGGTCGGTTCTTCACGCTGTGCGCGAAGCTGCCCAAGGACGAGGGCAAGAAGTACTGGCTGTGCTGCGACAACGGGAAGCTGACCCTGGTGGTCACCCCGACCGGCGCCACCTTCCTGCGTGCCTTCGCCCTCGGCCCCAAGTTTCTGATGTGGCTTGTCTGGTACGCCTGCCACCACCACGACCGCCATTTTCTCTACATTCTCCATTCACCGGCTGACTGACCGCACACACCATCACACACACCATCGCACACACCATCGCACACACACACACGCACAACACACACACACACAAAGGCCCTACGACGCAAAGTGGACCGGTCTGCTATCGAGGCTCTACGCGCAGCTGGCAGCGCTCCACTCGCAGCGCGCGGCACTCGCCCTCTCTTCGGGCATCTTCAAGTCAGAAACCAAGCTTAAAGATTAATAAACAATTTAAGTAGAGGCTCGCTATTTAATTATTGTTTTGTTTTATTTGTTTCATGGATAACAGGAAGTCAATCGAGGAAGAAGCAGCGTCCAATGCTGATCACTCCTTCGGTCGTAGTGGAGGGGTGGTTGCGAGGCCTCAGTGGGGGTAGGACCTGCGCGAGGGCGGGCTGAGGATCTTCTCGGCCATCGCAGCATCGACCGTGCCAACGAACTCCCACACCTGCTGCTGCTGTCCCGCCACCTGTCGCCGCAGCCAAGAGTTGAGTGCTGTGTGTGTCGTGCGTGTCGTGTCATGTCGTGTGTGTCGTGCTGGTGGAGGAAGAGGGTACCATTTGCGAGTACTCCTTGAATCGGGTGTCGGCGCGGACCCTATTCTCGGCCACCGCCCAGATGGCCAGCCAGTCCTTGACCGTCGGGTACCGCTTCTTGAGCTCCGTTTGCTTCTCTCTCTGGTCCTCCCTATGTTGTATCATACAACGACACACACGACACACACACGACACACACACACAACACACACGACACACACAACCATGAGTGTTGGAGAGGGCTGAAGAAGAGAAGAATGACTGTACCTGATGTGGAGCACGGAGGAGGGGGGTTTGCCGGCCTTCTTCTCCTCCTTGATCAGCGTCTTGGTGCTTTCGACCAGGGTCTCGATGTCGGCCTCGCGCTGGGCCTTCGTCTGCTGCAGCCGGACGAAGCGCAGGACGGCGGCCAGGGCCACCAGCGTGCCCACGATGTACCAGATGTGCTCCAGCACCACTCGCTGCAGCACACACGCATACGGCACAACCACGTCGCTGCACACAAGTCGTGAGATTCACATCAAGGCGCGCATGTTGTGTGGTGTGTTTGTGTGTGTGTGTCGTGTGTGTCGTGTGTGTGTGTCGTAGGTACGTGGTGTCAAAGGTGTAGTTGCCGTTCGAGGCGCGGATGATGACGTTGCGGTGGGAGGTGGACCTCTGCAGGTCCTTCTTCAAGTCGAGGAAGGCCTCGTTGAACTTGGCCTCGTCCCACGGGAAGAGGGCCGCGTCCTTCATCTTCTGCTTAAGAATGTCGCGCAGCTCCTGCTCCTCCATGGGCAGCGCCGGCACCGGGTAGCCGCACTGGTGCTCGCCCGCGCGCAGGGCCAGCGTCTTGTGCGCGGCCTCCTTGCAGAACTCGAACGCGAGCGCGATCTCCTTGTCGCGCGCGCAGTGCACGCCGCCGCTCACCTCGTAGCCCCGCATGCACTTGATCAGCCGGCCGTCCTTGCACACGCCAAAGTTCGGGCAGTCGACGCAGGGCACCACCGGCTCGCGCGGGTTCTGCCGGTTGTCGCTCACGCCCGTGGTGTCGCAAAAGTAGGGCTTCTCGGCCTGCAGCAGGGACGGCAGCTGGCCGTACATGAACAGACCCGCGCCCACGGCCACGGCGAGCACCAGCACGCCGAAGAGCCACATCGCCGCGCTGCTGCCGCCGGCGCTCTTCTTCCGGGCGTGCTGGAGGGCTATGATCTGACGCAGGTCGGGACCGGCGGAGGTGGTGGCCTTGGCGGTCGTGGCGGCCGGGGCGGGTGCCCCAAGCTTGGGGTAGGAGACGGCGCCGGTCGCGATCGTGGTGCGACGAGAGGCCGACGCCTTCGGGGAGAGGATCGGGGCGGATGAAGAGGAAGAGGAAGAGGAAGAAGAGGAAGAAGGCACTGAAGACGATGACGACGACGACGAAGAAGAAGGCTTCGTTGTTGAGACCGCAGGAGTCGTGGACACAACGTGTTGATCTGTGCAGGTGCGAGAAGTAATGGAGACCGTCAGACTTCGGAGCTCGACGAAGAAGAGCAGTGGTGGGCTAAGTACCGGTGGTGGGCTGCTGCTCGGGCGCGAACAGGCGACGCGGCATGACGGCGGCAGGCGCGGCATCGGCTGTGCGAAGAGAGAGAGAGAGAGAAAACGGAAGAAGAAGAAGGTGTAAGCAACTGGGCGGTTTTCGGAGCACAATAGATTGAACACCTTTAGCTGCAGGCGTGGTGGGGCCAGTCGGCACAGCCGACTTGGCGACGAGCTTGGTCTGTGTGAGTTTGGTCGGTGCTGCTTCCGTCGGCTCCGGGGCCAAGGCTGTGCCCAGAACCATTCATTTGCGAGCATTAATTGGGCGCCGTTAATCTCCATCAGCTTGCACAAATGGCCACGTGGAGAAAGTAGGAGAGGCGTACAATGAATGGTCCTTCGTCGATCCACGAGATCAGTCTTCGTTGCCCTCTCTTTGGCTGATGCGGCCGTTGTGGTGGAGGTGGGTCCAGGCGTGAGCGATTGCGATGCCGCGTTGCGGGCCTCGAGGAGGGGCACGATATGCTTGCGGTAGAGGTCGACGTAGAATCCCTTCTTTTCCTGATGCGCCGGCAGCTGGTCACCGAAACCATGTTGCGTGAGGACCGATTTGAGCTTCGGGATCGTTAACGAGTTGGGATCTGGGACTTGGTAGCTCATTTTTGATAAAAACGGGTGCACGAGAGCTGAGAGACAATGGATGAGCCGGAGAGGATAGGAATGAGATCGATGATGAGAGCGCCAAAGGACGTCCACAGTTTTGGAGGGAAACCCAACGTTCTGACCTTCTCGAAATTTCCAGAAGAACAGGTCATGCTGACGTGGCACCAAGAAAAGGTGCGGAATGTTTTTTTCTTTTTCCACGATCTTTTAGATTTGATCTTGATAGATAGAAATCAGATGGCAGCTGCAGGCCCGATCAGCGCGCGCCCGCCGGTGGTGATCGACAGAGAAAAGGTAGACACAGTCGTGCTGAACGTTGAATCCGAACAATTCCTTTAAATAGCATTCATGCCCCCCCCCCATAGTTGGCTTACTATTTCCTTGATCAACAGGTTTGCCCTCTTCTTCTGCGAGTATTCATCAAGACCGGTGGCCACCACCGTGTTGAGGACTTCCAAGCACGTGGCCGAGAGCCCGCTGAAGAAGTGCAGATCTACACATGGTACCTCGTCCCCTCTCTCGCCCGCGAGCGTAGTGCGGGCATCTATTGGTGTGGAAAGGAGCGCGACAGACGGCGCGGCTGCACTGGCGGGCATTGGGTGGACCTCACTCACTATACTTTCGTCTGCAGGAAGGACGCCACGCTCCGTGAAATGGCGAACCTCGTCAAGGAGGTCAACGCCACTGCTCGCAACAGCCGTGCACGCATCTCCTTTGCTCTTGTGTTCCCTGACCACAGGTGAGCGGCAGCCTCCTTCTGCGCTCTCCGCACGCACAACGCCACCCCAAACGCGACACATCGCACACATCGCACACATCACACACACACACACACACACACACATGCCGGACCACTGATGTTCTACTCGTGTTAATGATGGCACAGGGGTCGCTACCAGATGAAGAACGTCGGCGTGGTCTTCTCGGCCAAGCGTTCGGAGGACGACAAGAAGACGCTCGACTCTGTCCGCTTCGTGACGGGCGACTACCTCGACGTCGCCGTTTACGTCGAATAAGCGGGTGGTGGGCTCCTCTTCATAGCCTTCTTGCCCTATGGCCCACGTTTCACATTGTTCGGCCGTCTTCATCAACACATCTGATAAAAAATAAAATAAAATAAAAAACAAGACAAGAATGCCAACAATTTCGAAAAAAGGCGGGAAAACAAAGTACCCAACGATTGAAGCAAAGCAGAACAAGATCTATCTGAGAGATGGGAAACGAAGCTTCGACGCCGATTCCGTACAATGTACAGGCCGAATGGCGCAAGCTGGTGAGCGGATCGCCCGCAGTGCCTGCTGGACGCGAGGGCCAGGTAGCGGCCTCGTGGGAAAACAAATTGTACATCTTTGGAGGGGGCTCGAGCGGCGGAACCCAACGGGCCGACATGTGGACCTTCGACCTGGGTATACCGACGTTGCTGACTTGCGCTCCTACACTTTTTACCTTCTTTAACTTCGATTTAACTCCTCACAGACTCGTCTGAGTGGAAGGAGGTCACCACGAGCGGCAATGGTACTGTTCTTATGCTTCTTCGGTCATGCAAGATGAACCACCATCTCTCTTCTCTATTTGCCTGTCTTACCCTGCTCTTCTCTCGGGCACCCGACAGCCCCCTCCGCACGCACGGGCGCCTGCGCTGCGGTTGTCGATGGCCACATGTTCGTCTTTGGCGGCATGGACATGGAGCGAGGCTTCCTCGACGACTTCTACTGCTTCAACATCGGTACCACACGTCTCGCCTTCCCTCGACCAGAGTTTGTTTTGTATTGTGCTCTTACACTTCATCTCCACTCACTCTTGACCGTCTGACGATCATTCCCCAGCCGAGGGGACGTGGGAGCAGGTGCAAGGCTCCGGAGAGGGACCCACGCCGAGGGACAAGAGCGCGGTCTGCGTCGTTGGCAAGTGCGTTGTTGCTGCGGCCCCATCATCGCACCCACTCCCGGCCGGGAGACCCACTTCTCACTTATCCACCTCCACCCGGCTCGCTCACCACACCAGGAAGCTCTATTTCTTTGGCGGATTCGGACCGGTCGAGGCCGAAGTGGAAATGCCCGATCGCGATGAAGCGTCGACGAACGCGGGCGAGGACGGCGCCGATGACGAGGGTGAGGAGGATGAGTACGAGGACGAAGGACCCGCCATGAGCTTCAACTGGTTCGACGATCTGTTTGTCTACGACACGGGTGCGTTTACATGGCTTGTGCCCTACCCAGATCCGCCGCTCGATCCCTACCTCGTGTTGTTCATGTGTGCCGTGTGTGTCATGTGTGTCATGTGTGTCGTGTGTTGTGCAACAGAATCGAAGGCCTGGCAGCAAGTACAGGCCAGCGGTGACATTCCTTCGCCTCGCGCTGCATTCGGGATGGACGTCGTGGGTGGCTCCATCTACGTTTTCGGCGGCAGAGACACCACCAAGAGGCAGAACGATCTCTACGTGGTTCGTACACGCATCGCACCTCCAAACCGCTGTTCTCTGCGTTAATGAACTTCTCTTTTCGCTTCTTCTCGCTTCTTCTCATTAGCTTGATACCACGACCAACACTTGGACCAAGGTACGCTGGCATGGCTCGGCCTGGCGCTCCAGAACGTGGACTAAGGCTTGCCTCTGTGCCCCCGCCCCCCAATTGTGTTTGATTGCAGCCTTCGGTGTCTGGCGCGGTACCTGCGGAGCGTTCCTTCCACAGCTTCACATCGCTCGCGCCGGCCGGCAAGCAGCAGCTGGTGCTCTTTGGCGGGCTCTCCTCCACCAACGCCCTGCTCGACGATGTTCACGTCTTCGATATCGGTATGGCACACCATCTTATTTATTTATTTTTATATAATAAATAATATTCTATTGTTTCAACTCAATTTGGACCACGTGCAGCTACGTCCGCTTGGGTGCAGCCGACCATCGCTGCCAACGACAGCAGGATCAACGCGCGCCGCTTCCATTCGGCCGTGCTTCACAACAGGTGGGTGAATCACAGTTCACTTCTGGAATTGTGCATGTCGGACTGCTCACCCCCCCCCCTCTTTGCTTCTTCGTGGCCTGCAGGTCGTTGGTGGTGTTCGGCGGGTCGAGCAATTTCAGTCCCGACACGCAGGAGTGCCTCACCTTCCACAGTGACACATTCGCGCTCGATCTCGGCCCCGTCTTGGAAGCGGCGCCGGTCACCATTCCGCCGCCGGCAACAGCTGCCGCCAGCACCTCTTCTTCGTCTTCTTCCTCCTCCTCCGCGGCCCCGTCTGTGAGCTTCATATGTACCGCCTCCGCTTCTTTCTTCGTTCTTTTTCGTTCTTCGTTCTTCTTCGTTCTTCTTTTCATGATTACTAATTGGCGATCAGCTTCGTCGGCTTCGACAGAAGGAGGAGCTGCCGGTGACGCCACGAGAGGGAAGAAGAGAAAGAGCGACGAGATCGAAAAGGGCGAGAAGAACGAGGAACCAGAAGGCCACGGCGGAGAAAAGGAAGCAGAGGAAGAGAAGAAGAGGGAGTGAGTGCGAGCCAATAACAGTTGTTCTTGCGAAACTGCATTATCATCATCATACATGGTCACCATCATCGCCTTCATCAGAAGCAGTCCTCCTCGTCCCACACGTCTTCGTCCCATTCCTCGCCGCCGCCGTCCGCCGGTTCGTCGTCGTCGTCGTCGTCTTCGTCGAACTTGAGGTCGATCGCCGCGCGCAGGGTCTGCGCGATGACCGAGAGCGACATGCTCGACTGCCGCTTTCGTTTCTGTGATTTGTTGATTGTAGTGTAGGGGCCCTCTGAGCTCTGATCACCCACGCGACACGACACGCAACACACAACACGCCGCGACACAATCGCACACGCGAGTACCTTTCGGAGGGCTTCGATGTCTATCTTGTTGAGCTGCTTGCCGGCCTTGATCTGGGCCAACAGAGAAGTGTTACCGGGCACACTGAGCGCACAACAAAGCGAAGAAGAACATGAGCGACAATCTTCAATAAAAGATGCATAAATAAAATAGCAAAGAGAAATTCGCATTTTTTATAACATAAATATTAAACATATAAATGTAGCAAAAGGTGAGAGTGATGGGAGTGGACCTCGTCTGTCCCGAGGAGGTGAGTGCGCTTGGCGGGGCTGGCGCCATTGGGGCCGCCGGGGCCATGGGCGCCGTCGGCGCTGCCGGAATCGCCGAAAACGATCCCGAGCGGTTGAACGCCGGCTGCTGAGTGTCGTGCGTGCGTGTCGTGTGTGCGTGCGTGCGGTGAGTTTGAAGACACGATGCATGCAGTGAAAAAGAAGAAAGGAACGAAAGAAGTGGTGGGCGCACCGTGGAAGCGGCTGGAGCGGCGGCCTGGGTGGTGAGGGTGCGCGCGACGGCGGTGACGCAGGCCACGAGAATCTGCGAGATCTGCGCCGAGAACGAGGCCGCCTTCTGGTTCGACGCGAAGCGCTGCTGGAAGGTCGCCAGCTTCGCCTGCACGCCGGCCAACTCCCGCAGCAGCTCATGGACCGACTGCGAACCGGTTGAGCACACACGCGATTTAGAACACTTTCGACATGATCAAGCCGGCCCAGCGGGGCCATGCTGTGCCAGTGCGTACCTCCTCACGCTTCTTCTGCTCGATGGCGTATTCGATGAGTTCGTTCTCGGCCTTGGCCTGCGCGTCTTCGGCGGTGGCGATGGCGGTCTCCAACGTCTCCATTGTGGCCAACACCTATCAAGAGGGGGGTGAAAGAACGAAGCGCGATGAGAAGAGAGAAAGAACGAAGAGAAAGAACGAAGAATGAGAGGAGGGGGGGAAGAAGGTGGTTACCTGCCCGAGCCGCTGCACGATGGCTGCGTTTGCCTGGGTCCGCGCGTAGGAGCTCTTGCGGACGCTCTGTCGCGACGATTGCGCGTGGGTGGAGGTTCGACCAGCTCCGGCCGCCGCGGGCTTCTCGCCCACAGCGGCGCTCTTCTTTCCGTGCATGGCCTCCATCTTCTTCCTGCGCAAGGTGGTTAATCCTCAGCCCTCACTCCACCGCACACACGACACACCGCACGCACGACACGACACGCACCACCGCACACGAGTGCGTGAGTGACGGGGAAGTGTACCTGGCAGCCTCTTTTCGCTGCAGGATGGTGTCCATCTCGCGCCTGGCGTTGTCCTTCTCGCGGCGTGCGGCCTCGAGCTTGCGGATCAGCTCCTCGCCCTCCCGTCTCAGCTGTTCGTCCGACACCGGCGCTGCGGCCGACGCCGACGCCGACACTGTCGAGCCCGAGCCCGAGCTGTAGTTGAACAATTAAATAAATAATCGATCAAATAATAATCCACGTCGGCTTACCTGGTCGTGGGCAAGGTGGTAGCCGACCCGGCACGGCCTCGCAGGTTCTTCAGCCTGGGGGAGGGGACACGGTGAGTCGATAAAAAAAGGTGAGCTGGGACCCACCTTGGGGGGGGGGAGTTGATGGCGTACCGATCGCCGTAGGAGGCCAGAGCGGCCTGAGGCGATTTGGTGGTGGCGGAGGCGGCCGAGGTGGAAGCGGCCGCCGACGACGGCGACGCCGACGGCGACGAGGACGAGGATGAGGACGAGGACGGAACCGCCGGCGAGGACGACGATCGGAACATGCCGCCGCCGCCGGTGGCCGGCGAGGCGGCCGGCGAGGAGGGAGTCGACAGCGTTGTGGTGGCCTTTGTGGTTGACGGCCCGGATGCCGTCGTCGGCGTCGGCGAGACGGTGATGGCGGGAGTGGTGGAGACGGAGGCTACGGAGGTCGTCGTCTGCGAAGCCGCGCTCGAGGACGCAGGGGTGATCGCGGAGCCGCTTCCGCTCGAGGTGGAGGAGGCCAGCGACGACGCTGTGGCGCCGCTCTGGTTGCGTCGCCACGAGGGCGTGTTCCCAGAGCTGGAGGCCGACGACGACGCTGCTGACGGCGACGACGCGGTGGAAGGCGAAGACGCCGCAGAGAGGGTGAAGTTGCGGGGCAGGGTGTTGGATGCGTAGGTGCGCGCGGGCGAAGCACTGCCGGCGGCGCCCCACTTGCGGGCGCTCGTCGTGCCCGATGTCGAGCCCGAGGCTGCAGGGGTACTAGTCGTGGCCGCCGCCGCGGGGGTCGTCGAGGCCGAGGTCGAGGCTGGGGTGGACGAGGCGGCGGTCGAGCTGACGGTGCTCCCCCAGCGCCGGAGCGAGCCCGAGCCGGTGTTGGCGGGCGATGATGCAGGCGACGAAGAGGAGGCGGCCGCGGGCGTGGAATTCGTGGCAGCTGCGGCCGTGGCGGTGGGAGTCGACGCTGGCTTCACCGCAGGCGCCGAGGCGGTCGAAGCGAGGCTGGTGGGGGCAGCAGCGCGCGAGGTGGTAACTGACGGCGACGAAGCCGAGATGGCGCTGTTGTAGCCCGGGCTGCTGCGAACACCGCTTGCCGACGCGGTCGCGGTCGCGGAGGAGGTCACGGTCGACGCAAAAGCGGGCGCGGGGCTCGCCGGCGCCGCGCTGTTGATGACCGCCGCCGAGGCCGCGGGCGCCTTCTTCTTGAACGAGAAGCCGCACTTGACGCAGAAGTTGGGACTTCCCTGCACGGCGAGAATTGTAAGCAAGCAAAGAATTGGAAGATGAATGAATGGCAGGTGTACCTTGTAGCCGGCACCGCACTTGCCGCAGTTGCCGTCCGGGTTCTGGCGGGCGAGCATGGACGCTCGCTTGAACGACGCGCCGCAAGCCGTGCAAAACGACGGCGTTCCCTGATAGGCGGTACACATTCAAAAATTAAAATAAGATATTGATAAATAAGGTAAAAGGGATAGAAATAGAAATAGAATATATTTATATTACAAGTGAGCTTATTGTGGAGGTACCTTGAACGCGACCCCGCACTTGTAGCAGTCGCCTGGTCACGCACGGTTACAAAAATGTAATACAAAAATAAAAAAAATGAAGGGAAGCACGCACCTCCGTTCATCTTGAAAATACGGCCCGGACCGTCTCGAGAAAAGAAGCAACAAGAGGACGACTCAAGGGTTTGCGTCGGGTGCCGCCTTACCCTCTGGTTGTGCCGGCAGAGCTCTTCTTCGTCCTCTCGCTTTGGTATTGCGGGCGGGAATGCGGTGTCGACACAATAAAAAAACAAAAAGCTGAAAAAAAAAGAGTTGTGGAGCATTGATTGATTAATGATATCCAATTGAAGAGGAATGGGAAACGTAAGGATGGGCAAGAGGCTCCTCCTTCCCCTGTTTCTCCTATTTATCGCTATTTTTTCGGTTGCATCGACGCTCGAGCTCGATTACGAGGAGGGACACGAAGTGGTGGCGCGCATTGCGGCACACGACGTGCAGGCAAAGAGCAACATCATCAAGGAGCTTGTGGATTTGGGCTTCGGTCCCGAATGCCCCAAATCGAATCAGTCCTATGTCGAAGTGAAGCTTCCCGAGATCGAACTGATGAAGCTGCAGCACCTGGCTTCCAATCTCACCATTGTGGAGGACCCTACAAGAGAGGAATTCCTTCGATTCCTTGAGAGCAGCCGTTCGAGGGGAAAGAGAGGGGAGCGAGCGATCGATCCTAATGATCTCTACAAGCACTACCACGATCAGAACCAGATCTCGAACTTCCTTGATGAGATCGTGCTCAAGTGCCCGAACATCGCGCGCAAGTACTCCATTGGCAAGACATTCCTCGGCGCCGAGCTCTGGGCCATTCGCATCACCGACAACCCTGGTACGCAGCGACCCATTAATAATAGGAATCCATCTTCCAACAGTTGTCGTTGGCTTTGGTTTGATGTGCAGAGGTGAACGAGGTCGGGGAGGTGGAGTTCCAGTACATCGCCAACATGCACGGCGACGAGGTCGTGGGTCGTGAGCTGTCGCTCTACTTCATCTACCACCTCTGCGACCAGTACCACCAGCCGCGCATCAAGGCCATCGTCGACAACACCGACATTCACATCTTGCCCACCATGAACCCTGATGGTGCGTGCGTGCGCGCGTGCGCCGAGCTTTAGTGCTGATCTCGTTCTTGACTCCAGGCTTTGCCGGCGGACGACGTGCCAACGGCCGCCGCAAGGATCTGAACAGAAACTTCCCTGATCAGTTCGACCCCACCACCTGGGGCCGCCCTAACCCGGTCTCCCCGCTCCCCCCGCTCGGCACCGGCTCTGGCGCCTTCGTCGCGCCGGTCGGCAACTTCGAGCCCGAGGTCGTCGCCGTGATGCAGTGGATGGGCGACCACAACTTTGCCCTCGCCGCCAACTACCACGGTGGGTCGGTCGTGGCCAACTACCCCTTCGACGGCAATCGCCAGCGGGAAAGCGGCCGATACGCCCCTTCTCCCGACGACCTCCTCTACAGGTACCGATCATCGCTGCCTTTCCTGTGCACCATCTTCTGGTCATTCGCAAGTCTCTAAGCAGTTGTATGTGTACGTCTCGTGCGTTCGTGCGTGTTGTGTGTCGTGTGATCGCACAGGCAATTGGCTCGCGTCTACGCAGCCAACAGTCAGACGATGTCTGGGTCGCGCGAGTTCCCGAGCGGCATCACCAACGGCGCCGACTGGTACGTGCTCTACGGCGGCATGCAGGACTATGCCTACCTGTGGCACGGCACCCTGCACATCACCGTCGAGCTCTCCGACGAGAAGTGGCCGGCCAAGGAGACGCTGATCTCGTTCTGGAACGACAACCGCGAGTCGATGCTGGCCTACCTCGAGCAGACTAAGTACCGCGTGTGGGGCGTCGTCACCGACTGCGCCACCAAGGCGCCAATCACCGTCGGCACCGTCATCGTCGAGGCCGAGTCGTGCCACTCCGCCAACTGCCGCATGCAGGCCGTCAAGCTCGACCGTGAGACGGGCGACTACCACCGCATCATGCCGCGGCCGTCCGCCACCACCAACTATGTCTTCACCGCGTCGAGCTCTGGCTACGCGCCCGTTTCCCACAGCGTGGCCGTGGGTCCCAGCACCGCGCTGCCGCATCGCCTCGACTTCTGCCTCAACAAGGCGAGCTAAGATCTGGGTCGAGTCAAGCCATCAACTCATCGTGTAGTAATTCTTCCATCTCCTTTCTTTCTTTCTTTCTGATTTTATACTCCCGCGGTTGTGCCGCGGTAGTACAAAAGTGATAAATAATCCAATATCTATTCTTTTTAACCTTGTTTGTTATTTGAATGCCAAGAATGTGCTTACCATAAGGCGAAATGGCGATCGATGAACAAACAAAGATAATAAGGGCAAGAAGCAAGAAGAGCAAGGAAGAAGATAAGATGCAGCGGACCCAGCGGCACCCGCGACAGAGGGTGGATGCGGTGGACGTTCTACGGATATGCATAGACGAAGCACTCGCCCAGGAGGTGACGGACATCTTCTTCTTCGGGTCGGCCCTCTACAGCCCCCACCCAAACAACTTTGACTTCATCGTGCTGGGCGTCCCGTCCAACCACGACAGTCGCAAGCGGCTCGAGAACACCATGGCCGCCAAGACCGGGTGGACTATCGACGTTCACTGTCTCGAGAGGGACTCGCCCTGGCTTCACCGGCTCGACGGCGATGGTGCTGGTGTGTGGCTGCTGCGCGGCGGCCGCTTCACCACCACCGCGGTCGAGGTCATGGACGGCAAGCTCGCCCCCACCTACGTGGGTCGGCTCGGGCTGCGCCAGTTCGTGCGCTTCCTGGTGAGCAACCTGAAGGTGTTTGCGCTGGCCCTGCACAAGCGGGCCTCGATCACCTTCCCCGACCTCTACGACGCGGCCCAGCGGCTGTGGAAGCTCTTCCTGGACTTCAAGCGGGTGGCCTACGACACCTGTTCGCGAGACAAGGTGGTGGACAAGCTCGAGGAGGTGCTGTCCACCGACCTGCCCGACCTGCGCGCCCTCGCGCAGCACTGCCGCGCCCACCTGGCCGTGTGGTCCAGCAAGTCGCAGCAGACTGAAAGCGGCGGCAGCTTGCCTCCCGTCGGCCTCACCGTCTACCACGCCGTGAGCGAGTACGCCCGCACTTGACGGTGTGTTGGTATGTGATGATATTGCTAATTTGCTCGGCCGGGTGAGCAGGATCGTGAGGCACAGCATTCACTCGGAAGGCCTGCGCCAAACCGTGCTGGACGTGGTATGTGAGATCGAAGCATCCTCTGTAAACAACCTCGACCCGATCCGAGTTCCTGAAGACATTCTGATGTACGCGTGGATTCTTCACACTGGCGAAGTAACAGCCAACCGCTTACTCTTCCTCTTCCTGCGGGCCACCAGGCGTCTGCCCAAGAGACCCGACGACGGGTCGCTACACGCACCTCCCCTACCAATGGGCCGATCCAACGTGAGGTGCGCTCCGTTCCCTCTGACTTTGGCTTGGCGTTGCGTATTGACACGCTTGTGGTGCGCAGTTCGCTGAAGAGCGACGGTGGCGGAGTCTTGCTGGAGAATGTGAGCATCACAGGGGGACAAGAGGCCGCGCAGCACCCCCAGGACTGCCGGGAGCGGCGCACCCAACCGCAACCGAAGCGAGGCGACGGAGATGCAGTGTGTGAAGGCTCTTCTTCCGCGTCGGATATGCTGATGGACCAGGGCCTGCCATCGGGGCGGCCCAGCAAGCGGAATCGTGTAAGCGCCCCTGCTGACAATGCGGGGGAGTTGAACCGGGGCGGCCAAGGTCGGCGCAACGCTCCGACGGGAGAGCGAAGGCCTCGAGGGGAACCAGCATCGCTCGACCAAGGTCTGCAGAGCGCAAGGCTGGCGAGGCCCGCCCGGGACAATCGCGGACACTGAGGTGAGCCAATCACTTATTATCTTACATACATATAACCTGTACAAGGCAAGTACTTCCTTCACAACAAAGTTCATTTAATAAATACTACATTTGTGATTTATCTGGTTGGAGCTGGTGGTCCCCATCACTTGTTGCTGGGCTCGTCGATGAGTCGCACCTTGTCGATTCCCACGAACTCGACGTCGCTGAAGCCGTCAGGGTGGAGCCCCACGGGCAGGTCGGCGTCGACCCAGATCGGCTTCCGCATGTACCACTCGTCCATGAGGCGACGCATTGGTATGCGGCCCTTGTTGAGCTCGACCTCGGTCGACCGCAGCACGTTGGCGTGGTTGGAGGGGGTCACCAGCTCGACGCGCACCCGGTCGGCCCTGCCCGAGGGCGAGCGGATCGCCATCTTGGGGGCCTCGACCACTTTCTTGGTCACCGCCCCTCCGGGGGCCGCCCCGCCGCTGGGTGTCCTCCTTCTCATTAGCCGCTCCTCTTCCTTCGACAGATCCATCTCTTTCCCAGCTGAGCAACTCAAGTGTCTCTTCAAGCAACAAAACTTTTGTGTTT
>NW_004457390.1:119333-208082 GCF_000313135.1 Acanthamoeba castellanii str. Neff
CTTACATTACTATATATGTAACCTGTACAAGGCAAGTACTTCCTTCACAACAAAGTTCATTTATTAAATACTACATTTGTGATTTATCTGGTTGGAGCTGGTGGTCCCCATCACTTGTTGCTGGGCTCGTCGATGAGTCGCACCTTGTCGATTCCCACGAACTCGACGTCGCTGAAGCCGTCAGGGTGGAGCCCCACGGGCAGGTCGGCGTCGACCCAGATCGGCTTCCGCATGTACCACTCGTCCATGAGGCGACGCATTGGTATGCGGCCCTTGTTGAGCTCGACCTCGGTCGACCGCAGCACGTTGGCGTGGTTGGAGGGGGTCACCAGCTCGACGCGCACCCGGTCGGCCCTGCCCGAGGGCGAGCGGATCGCCATCTTGGGGGCCTCGACCACTTTCTTGGTCACCGCCCCTCCGGGGGCCGCCCCGCCGCTGGGTGTCCTCCTTCTCATTAGCCGCTCCTCTTCCTTCGACAGATCCATCTCTTTCCCAGCTGAGCAGCTCAAGTGTCTCTTCTTGCTACAACTTTTGTGTTTTATATTTTTTTCGCATTCCGCGCATTCCTGATTTAAACAATTTATTTTACGGAATTATGGGATTGGCGCAGGACTGACGATCGCAAACCTCAACTTTACACGAAAGAGGATGAGAGCAAGCGCACAAGAGGTGGTTCGAGCACAGGCCATTGTGCGGGGCTACCTCACCCGACGCAAATACGCCCCCTTACGTATTTTTTGGCCCACTCCCCTTCGTTCTTTTCACCCAAGGTTTATTCGAAACCAATCAACAAATAAATAAACAAATAAAAATAAAGATGAACAAATAACATGCTAAGGCTCTTACCTGTTTTATCGCCGTGTTCGCTGCGCAGTGAAGAGAGCGCGGAAGCGGACCCAAATTGTGGGCGAAATACTCGACACGGAGCGCACCTACGTGCAGGGCCTACACGTCATCGTGGGGGTACGTACCCACCCACCAGCACCCTCCACCCTCCACTCTCGATTCTCTTTCTACCGATCATTGCTGATCGCGATCCCCGGCGCAGGTGTTCCTCAATCCGCTCCGCAGTGCTCTATCGGGACCATGCCCTGTCATCGACACGCAATCCCTCACCCAGGTTCACCACCGCACACGCACACAACACACGCACGACCGCACACGCATGTGCATACGGACTGCTGACGTTGTGCGTGTCGCGTGTGTGTGTCGTGTGTTGGTGTGTGTGTCGACAGATATTCTCGATTGTGGAAGCGCTCCTGGCTGTGAATCAGGAGCTGCTGAAGAATCTGGAGCAGCGGTACAAGCACTGGTCGCAGCGCCAGACCATCGGCGACGTGTTCCTCCAGATGGTGCGTGCTGGCCTCTCACTTCTCACGCGCCCAGTGGGCATGTCATCGCAGGAGCTCTCATGCGCGGTGTGTGCGGTGTGTGCGGTGAAAAAAGAGTCCACACTTGAAGGGCTACAGCGAGTACTGCCGCAACTATGACTATGCCGTGAGCTACCTCGATCGCTTGCAAGCCTCCACGCCCGCTCTCGCCCATTTCGTCCAGGCACTCACTCCCCCACCTCCTCTTGCACCGAGTGTCGGCTGCTGATGGTGCGTGTGCGGCTGTGCGTGTCATGCGTTTGTGGTGCGTGCGTGTGCCGTGTGTATTGCAGATATGCAGCGGTTTCCCTGAGGCCAAGGGCTTGAGCCTGTCGTCGTATCTCATCATGCCCGTGCAGAGGATCCCACGCTACACGCTCCTCATTCAGGTACGCCCCGCTCCCGCACCACCCATGTGGTGTGCCTCACCCTCGGGACACCACCACCACAGGATCTGCTCAAGCACACGGACGAGTCCCATCCCGACCACCAGAACCTGAGCCAGGCCCACGTCCGCATCCAACAGGTACCCATGTCTATGCATAGACATATATGTTTATTATATTAATATATATATATATATAGATATATTTGCATATAAATAACAATTACATTATTTAATACGTCGTTGTGGCTACACGTGCGTATTGCCTCTATAGGTCGCGGACTACGTCAACAACAGCATGCAGATGGCGTTGACCAATTCGGTCATCCTACGCATACAGCGGCACCTGGGCGCAGACATCACCGTACGTTGCTCGGTCTTTCTATCCACAGAAACATGTATATCCATATATACGTACATATGTTGGCCTGATTGGTTTGATTTATGCTAAATCGCCTGTGTGCTGTGATCAAACTGACTTACGGTCACATTGGCTCGCCGGTGCGTCGACAGCAATTATTGGACTCGACCTGCGTGTTCAAGAAGGAGGGCAAGTTTCGCCGCATCAAGCAGGGGGGCAAGGCGACCGACCGCCTGCAGATGTTTCTCTTCAACGACCTCCTGCTCGTCGCCGAGAAGAGCTTCGGCCACATTCGCTCGTACAAGTGGAAGGTCAACATTCCGATGAAGGGCCTGTGGCTGCAGGACATTCCAGACAACTCCCTACCAGGTGCGCCCACATTCCACATTTCTCAAATGTTGCTTGGCCCACGTGGTGCAACATGCTTATATTAACATATATCTCCTGCGTATATATATGAACACATGTGTACATGTTGATATAAAGATCTGCCCAAGACGTATAAGAATCTGTTCTATCTGGTGGGTCCGAAGAAGGCCTGGATCGTCTTCCCCAAGAAGGGCACCCTCCAGGTACCCAGCGTTGCTCTCTGTGTCGTCGCGCGCTCATCAATTCCTGACCGCCTGCTGCACAGGAAAAGAACAACTGGATGCGCGACCTGCAACAGTGCATTGACGACCACATCGCCAAGCACCCCGAAGACAAAGGTATCACCATCATCACCATCATCATCGCCATCCATGGTCAATTCGTGTTGAGCCAACACCATCAATTCGTTGACACTAGGCATCCGAAATGAGTTCAAGCTGCCGTTCATATCGACCAGCTCGTCGACGATCATCATCAGGCGCAAGGGCCGGACCGCCACCGACGATCCGCCCCAGCTCCAGCCCAGTCATTCGTCGTCGTCGTTCCTGGGCGCACGCTCGCCGCAGCCGCAGCCGCCGCAGCTCCTCGGCGCGACCACGTCATCACACGCGTCCCGCTCCTTCTCCGACCTGTCGACCATTCAGCTCAGCACCTCGCCGCCGCCGGCCAAGGGCTCGACCCTGCGCCGCCCCCGGCCCGCGCCGGTGCTCCTCGCCGGCCCGCAGGCGATCTTTTCGGCCGAAAATTCGCCGTCGCTGGCGCCGTCGTCGCCGCCGCCCATGCCCAAGCGCGAGGTCCCGGCCGCGCCCACGGCGGTGATGACGTCATCGCCCTCCTTACTGTCACTGGCCATGCGGACTACCCCCTCGCCGCCGCTGAGCCCGTCGGGCAGCGGAGTCGTCGGACGACCGGCGCCGCCGAGGCCGACGCAGCCGCCGTCGTCGCCCGTCCACGCGCCAGTGGCGGGTGTCGCCATCGTCAGCAGCAGCAGCGGCAACACGCGACAGTCGCCGACGGTGCCGCGCAGAGTCCACGGCGTCGGCCAACAGCCAACGTTGGCCCCGATTCCGCCGATCCCGGAGAGAAACGTGGCTCAACCTCACGTTGAAGCGCCACCCAGTCCCAGCGGTGCGTTCTGGTCGTGTGTCGTGTGTGTCGTGTGTGTCGTGTGTGTCGTGTGTGTCGTGTCGTGTGTGATGACTGAATGTGCGTTCGCGCGCAGCCGCGCAATCGCAAGAGACCACGAGCAGCAACTGGGATGCGACGTTGAAGGAGGACCGCCCCCTGTGCTCCAACAGGCACTTTTGTACCATCAAAGATCCCCAGCACTGGGTCGAGTACAAGCACTCCACATCTACGGCCGGAGTGATGGCCAAGCTGCGCAACCCTCGGGCTCAAGGTGCCACCCAGTTCCAGTTCTTTGCTCCTCCTTGCTTGCTTGATTGATTGCAATGGTTGCAATGATTGCATGTTGGTTGTTGGTCGTTCACACTTCGTACACGTGTCATCAGGCAAGCACTACGGGTCCAACACGCTCGACGTGCGATCACGCGTGCGTCCCACGCAACAGGACCATTCGTGAGCACATCGGCTCAGCGTTTCTTTTCGTAGTGTGTGTTGTGTTGTGTTCTATTGCGTTACCATCTTCTCCAAAGATTTGTATATTTGGCTTTTGATGTCTGGAGTCGGAAGCTTAGGACTTCTGGGAGGGGACCTGGCAGACGGCGCCCTCCTTCTTCTGCCACTCCTCGGCGGTCACGGGCGGGCGCACCTCGTGCGTGACCACCTTGTCCTCCTTGACGGTCTCGTGGATGTGCTTGGTCTGCTCGATCACGTGGGGCACCACCACCTCGCGCTCCACCACGGGCGTGACCTGCTCGATCACCTTCTTGTGCACCGTCTCCTCGACGATGGGCTTGAACTCCTGGCGCTGCTTCTCTACGCCCAGGAACTCGGTCTTGGACTTGATGTCGGGCGCGGCGCCCATGGCGCGGCCCTGCTCGAGCTTGACTCCCGAGGCCTCGGCCTGGCGAGTGCCCAGCTCCTCCTTCTTGGCGGTCTTGGTCACCAGCGTCGGGCGCACCTCCTTCTCGACGACGGGCTGCACCACCTGGCGCACCTCTGTCTGCTCGCGGTCGACGTGCACCACTGGCTGCACCTTCTCTGCAATCATCATCGACAACATCACAACGTGAGTCTTTCTAAAACAAACGCAACAACAAAGTAGAAGCAGGTGGTACCGATCTCTACTTCGCGAATCTTTTCGATTTCCTTCTGGGGCTGACACTCGACTTCCTTGGTGTAGGTGACGCCGCCCTGCTGCTGCTGCTTGATGCCCGTACCCAGGTGCGCCTTCTCGGCCGTGGTCTCCACCTTCGTGGTTGTCTTCTCCTCCTCCTTCTTGGCCGTCTCAGCCGACGCGGGCGTGAAGATCTGCTTCAGAAGGTCCATTGCTGACTGTTGTTGGGTAGTTGGTTGGGTTGTCTTGTACTGGGTGTTATAACTGATAATAATGGTGAGTTCGGGTCCAGCTTTATGCGATCATCGGGTCGGGGGGGGGGCTGGCCCGATAGCGCACTTGTTGCCGACCAGGTTTCCGCCGCTTCTGGCGTTTGGCCGCCGAGTTTTCTCTGGGAAACCTGGAAGCCTTCCAAACTGGGCCTGGCCCTGAAACCGAGATGGCAACCGAGCTTGGGAAGGGGCAACACACCAGTTAGGCCTTGAGCCAAGTCCCGAGCGACCTTCGCCCTCCACGCCCCACGCCTCTGCTGGGACCTTTTGTTTTTACTTTTTTTGAATTGTCCAAATCAAGTAAAATTGGCCATTTTATTTAAAAAACCAAATTAAAGCCAGACGGTGCGAAGCTGCCAGACGTCGATGGAGGTGACGAAAACGTCGTGGGGGCCGTCGACGAAGAGCTCGGCGAAGCGGCTGTCGGGGAGCGTAGGGTAGACGCGGCTCGTGAGTCGCTCCTTGCCCTGGTTGACGAACACCTCGACGATGGAGTGGTCCACGAAGATGTGCAGCGTGAGGTTGCGCATGGCCCAGCCGTCGGGGCCGGTGGGCGGCAGCAGCGGGCCGAACTCGGGGAAGCTGTCGGCCTTCGGGTAGAGCGACGACAGGGTGCGGTTGGCGCGCAGGAGGCCCTTGGCCCCGGAGACGGTCTGCGGGTTGGGCTTGCTCGCCGGAATCGACGCCTTGAGCCAGCAATTGTCCCGCCCAGGCGTGCCTGCACCCAGAGTGAGCTGTGTGTGCGGTGTGTGCGTGTCGTGTGTGCGGTGCGAGTACCGGTGATGAGAGTCCAGGCGTGACAGAGCGGATCTTGGTTGCAGGCGGCCTCGCACGAGGCGTAGTCGTTGATCTGGACCTGCAGCGACCGGTAGTCGCCGCCGGGCAAGTCGAGGCCCTTGGTCATCGGCAGCACGCCCTGTAGGGCAATCTCCGTCTGCTCGCGCTTGTCGGGCGATTGCAGCAGGCGCACGCCAAAGGTCGAGCCCGCCGGGAATTGCGCTGCATGGCAACAAGCCAGTGCGTAGGAAAACGTGGAATGTCAGCTATGCTCTCAGTTTTTTCAGGTTTTAGTGTAATGAATCGTTTCGGTGGAACGTACGTCCGAAGAACACGTAGGCGTAGCTGAAGTGGATGAGAATCTCGGCCTGTACGATTTCGATCGAACCGAGCGAGAACGAGGTGCCGGCCTTGATTTTCAGACCATCGACGTGCAAGTGGTCGTCCGGGAGCCTGCAGCGCACGGAATGCCCAAGGAATGCGACTTGAGCTGCGCAGGGCATGGGTGTGCGGTTGGTTGGTTGGTTGGGTTGTGATCGTACCTCAGGGCGGCGAGTTCGGGGATGGGTGCGATCAGAAGCGTGCCGTCGGTGTCGAGCGACAGGGTGCGAGGGAGGCTCTGGACCCCGGCCCACCCGCGCTGCGCGAACCGGTCATCCGCTTCACTGCGCAGAAGCAGACAAGGTGAGATCGATTTGATCAGCCCAGCTGCACGTCTGGCCGCGTGCGGTGCGTGTGCGTGGTGTGTGCGTGTGTGTTGTGGTGTGTGCGGGTGTTGCGTGCGGTGGAGAGGTACTTGATCCAAGCCCAGAGGACCTGCCGGGGCACGGAAAGGATGGGATTATTATCGAGGAACGACTTGGAGGCGTAGAACTTGCTGCCGTAGTCGTAGATGCCGTGCACGTCGGCGCTGAACGTCTGATTCTTCTGGTCGTACGCGCCCGTGTAGTAGTGGTCGCCGTGTCCGAGCGCCTGCGAGCTCGCCTTGAGCACCCACTTGGTTTCTGCAGCGGAAAACACACATAAGGTACCGCACACACACAGCACACACCGCACACACCGCACACACCGCACACACCGCACACGCACACACGCACACGCTACGAAATGTACCGTTGATGCCGCTGCTAAGAGGATAGAAGTCGGGGCACTCCCACATGCTTCCGTCGATGTTGATGTCCTGGGCGCGCGCCATCGGGTGCCCCGCGTACTCGGCATCGTCGACGAACCTGCCCGACCTGGAGCGATAGAGCAGCGCCGCGCCTCCCTTCTCTGTGGGTGCGCGCACGTCGAGTGAGCGAATTCTTCTTCGCTGCTTCTTCTATGCCAAGTGTGCAAGCTGGTACCGTTGCCGCTGCCGATCAGTAGGTACCAATACCCGTCGGTGCTCTTCCTGCGCGAACTGTGTCAGCCTGCCGCGCGCGCGCGCGCGTGCGTGCGTGCGTGCGGTGTGGCGGAAGGTTACCAGGCCGTGGTGGGGTCGCGGAAGTTGTCCTGCGGGAAGGTCGCGGGAGGCGAGTGGAGGAACGGATTGGACGTGGACTTGTTCCAGTGGGTGAGCAATGGGTCCGACATATCTGCCGGATAGGCCACGCACTGCACCTGCGGACTCACCCCTGGCCCGGCCGGCGTGAGCCACAAACAGAAGTGCGTCTGCGATGCGCGTGTGCGGTGCGCGTGTGTGCGATGTGCGTGCGGCGCGCAAGTGTGCGTGTGCGGTGTGTTACCGGTGTAGAAGATGGTGGGAGTGCGGGTGATTGGATCGATCGAGACGCTGCCGGACCAGATGCCGCCAGAGTCGTAGGGTTCGGGTCCCGGAGAGAGCGCCACGGGCAGGTGCGCCCAGAAGACCAGTTCATTCGACACCGCATGGCCCCTTGCATACCAAGGTCTGATTCAACCAACAGAACATGTGTGTCGTGTGCGTCGTGCGTGTGGTACCAGTGCATGTTGGTCCAGGCGATGCTGTCGGGGTTGTGCTGGTAGAAGAGGTGGTGGAGGCCGTTGAAGAACACCGGACCGTTGGGGTCGTTCATCCAGTACCGCTCCGGCATCACATGGAACTGCGGACGCAGCTGGTCGTCCCCGAGCCCTGCGCGTTGGAAACCAACAACATATTTAAAAAAAGTAAAATAATAATAAACAAATCAGTATTGTATTTTTATGATTATCGGCAGGAAAGCGTTGGCATTCGGGGGGGGGGTACCAGTGGCAGCAAGAAATGCAGGGGCGGCGGCAAGCAAGAAGAGGGTAACGACAAGATGAAGGGCCATGCCAGGACTGCGTCGCGCCTTCGACGAAGTGAGGGTAGCCATCATCTTGAGGTGCGTGGTGCTTGTCCGCGACTGTAGTTGTTGCGCAGCGCCTACCAGGTGAACCTGGCTGGAGCTCTTCCTTTTTTTTAAGGAGCATGCCTTTCGAAGGGGTTTAACTGAGGGCGGCAGTTCATCTCTTCATCTTTTTCTTTTTCTTGTCTCGCAACCGACACGTCTCCCGCCCTGCCCTCCCTTGTGTCGGAGCTTTCAATCTCTGACCGTCTTGTGGAGATGGGTATGGCTCTGAGATTTATTGGGCAGATGTTTTACAATTTGTTGACGTGTTTCCACCAACGGCCCGTGCCCACTGGGGTACATGTTGTGGAAGGGTGTGCAGGGAGGCCGAGTGTTGTGTGTGCGTGTGCGTCTCAGCTGGTTGAGTGGGGTTTTGGGGGGGGGGTCGTGTCCTACACGCACCGCGTTCAGTCGATCACGATGGTGTCCGCCTGGCTGCCGCCCGAGGGTCCCGTGCCGTTGCCGTTGGCGCTGCTACCGAGGCTTCGCGGAGGCGGCGCCGGGTGGTCGTCGATGAGGAAGACCGGCGCCGACGAAGACTCAATCCGCGCGTCTCTGATGTCATCGGTGTTGGTGTTGATGATGTTGGTGGTGCCGTTGCTGCTCTCTCGGAATTCGTCTTCGGAGTAGTCGTCGTCATCGTCCAGCGAACCAGCGCGATCGCCGTCGCGCTCGTCGTCGTCCTCGTCGTCGCTGTTCCTCTCGAGACGCACGGGGCGGAGGATGAGCTCCTGGCCAAGACCGGCAGCCGGCGAAGCCTCGCCTTCTGCGGAGTCGCGTTGCTTGTTGGTGGCCTCGGCGTCTAGATCGATCTCCTGCACTCCCACCTCCTTTCGCTTCGAGCCGGCCAGCCCTGTGATAGTAAAATTAGTGAGAAGGAGAGGAAAGGGAATCTAGAGGAGAGGTGTCGCTAACGCACTCTGCTTCTTCTCTGACTTGTCGGGTTTGGTGAATGTGCCGTCGGGGTGGATCTCGGCCTTCATCGTCTCCGAATCCATCGAGTTGAGAATCGAATTGAAATACTCGTCGATGAGCAACTCCTGCGCAGTCATAAAAAGGTGGAACCCGGGTGAGCCTTATACATCGGTTGCCCCCAACGCCCTTCGGCTGAGGGAATAAGCAAAGACGGTGGTCGCACGTGGAAGGGTATGGAGCCGTTGCACACCGGACAGTGCCATAGCCGCTGCTGGTGGCAGAATTGAAGGAAAAACTGCAAAGAAACGAGACGAAGAGTGAGCGCAACATTTTGAAGAAGCGACAAACGAAAAGGGCTCGGTAGACCGTACTCGCACATCAAAGCACTGCAGGTGATTGCAGCGAAGGCCCCTGGCCGGGTACTCGATGCGGCAATAGCCAAGCGGGCACCGCAGAGACACGAGCACTTTGGTTTCCTCAACATCGCCTATCGACGCCGGCTTCTTGTACTCGGGTGATGACCTCGCGATCGAGGGTATAATCTGAAGTGAACGAAAAAAGTGAGAAGCTGGTCAGCACAGTGCAGTGAAGACAAGAGGCCAGTCAAGGTACCTCCTCGGCGGTGATTTCTTGGATGAGCTGCACCACGGCCACGCCCGAGATGTTCTTCTGGTTGGAGAACTCCAGCATGTTGCTCTGCCCGACCAGGCCAGTGACTTCCGCCGGGCAGGGCGTGATAAAGGGATTCTGTATATGCTTGGATCGAATCTTCTTGTAGTTCTGGTGTAGGTCAAGAAGAGCGGAAGGAAACGAATGAAAGTAAGCAACACTGGCAAACTTGAGACGCAATTGAGTGGCACAAAGCTTGTACCTTGGTAAGATCGACCGGCTTGCCGTTGATGCGCAGGTTGGAGTCGTAGCCGAGTGCGATGTCGCTCTGCTTGAGAGTGGAGAAGAATCGGATGTGTACGCCTAGCTTACGCTCGTTGCCGTTTTGTAGTTCTTGCAGAGTGGGGAGGTCCAGGTTGAACACTGCATTACCAGACACGCCACCGCAGTCGACGTTAGATTCTACGAAGCATGCACGGACGGCGCGTAGAGGAGGTAGGAAGGAAGAGGAGTAGTACCATGTCGGACTTGTTGGGATCGATCGGTGGCGGTGCGTCCCTTGGGGCCAAAGGAGAGGACAGAGACCTGCTTGAGAACGCGGTAGAAGGGATTCTGTTGCTGCTGGAAGGTGACTTCGTTGTACAGCTGCGGCGGCGATCTGGTGGGCGCGTGCGGCACAGCCGGATAGGAGTGCGGTGGGTGCATATACAGATTGACGTTAACGGTCCTATTAGAAATATGGCCAAATTGGTAAAGTCGAACGATGCAACGAAGGAGAGGACAAGATTGAGGCGAGGCTGCGGCGAGATTGAGAGTAATAAGGAAGATCAGCTGAGCGTACGAGTTGGGCGGCATGATGACCAGCTTGGCATTGTAGTTGACGGAAGGCTGAGGAATCGGGGCAGTGCGAGGTCGCTTTGCTGGAGGAGCGCTTTCATAGCTGCTCGAAGATTGCATGGCACCGTAACCGCTATAAGGCCGTTGAGGGTAAGTGAGTGAATCGCCGATGATGCCAATTAAAAGAAAAGGGCATGTCACGCGCTAGTCACAAGCGTCAAGAAATGCGAAATTTGAGGCAGATCAACGATTCTTAAGAATGAATGTGTGCTGGCCACCAACGCCTCGTTCGAGCAGAGGGAGGAGTACCTGAGGGTGGTTTGAGTGGGGCCAGCGCCGTCGTCAGAGCCAGCGCCGCCACTCGGAAAGAGCTCTTCGGCAATGCGCTGGGCGAGATCGCACTTGTTTCCCGAGATTTTAATGTTCTTCTTGAGCTTTCCCTTGAGGTAGGAGATAAGCAGCTTGAGATCGGCAACCTTGAAGTAGGCCAAGTTGCTCTCGCTCTTGAGGCAAGTCACCAATCGCTCGTGCTGCGACCCGAGCTGCGCCGCCAGATAATCGAGATCTTTATCGCCCAAGATTGCGCGCACTGATGCGGGAAGCTGCGCGGCGTAAGACGTGGAAGCTGCTGTCGATGATGCGCCTTGGCTGCTTGTTGCTGACATTAAATGATTGGCCGAATACGAAGATGATGGAGAAGGCAAAGCGAAGGAGAGAAGGGAAGATGCCGGTGGGAGATAGTGATGAGAGTTGCCCGGATAAGGAGGGGGAGGGAGAGTGAGGCCGGGGATGACAGTCGAGATGGATTCGCGCGAGCTGGAGAGCGATGACGATCGCGATTGTCCTGCGGACGAGGAATGAGGCGAGGAATGGGGCGAAGGAGTCCACTCACCAGTTGCCGTAGTTGAATGATGCGAGGGTGGCGATGGGTGGTTATGCTGCATCAGGGGGCAGCCACAGACAGGAGAAAAAAAGAAAATAGAAAAAACTGTTGTTGGCCCTACGCGTGCAACCAAACGGGGCGCGTAACAGCCTTTTTTATTATTGGAAATATTTCACAACCGCCACCGCATTCCTCCTGACGCTTCGGGAATTGGGCTGGAGTTCATGCCCCAACTTGGGGAGGGTAAGGTTAAAGCTATGGAGAGATATATCCCTGTTTAGTGTTGTCGTTGCCGATCCTTGCTAAGACTGAAGAAGCCCCGATTGGTGCATCACGCGGCGAGCTGGATTGTGTACTGCACGTCGACCTCGTCCGCGGGCGTCGTCGCTGGCGAGGCGGTTTCCTGTTGTTTCTCGAGGACGATCTCGATCAAAAGGGCCTCGGCGCTGCACGTCCCTTCGTCGTCCGAGCAGTAGTACACGTTGGCCTCCCACTCGAGCGTCTCGCCTTCGGCCGCAGCGTCTTCCCTGTGGCCGGCAACAACACCAACAACAGCGTTGTCGGCGCAAGCGTGTGAGTGTCGTGTGTCGTGTGATGAGCGGCTGCAAAGCATGACGGTCGGTCACCTGATGAGCAGCGTAACGAGAACGTCGTCGACCGCCTCGGTGCTGAACTTGCCTCGCATGGCCGTGAAGTCGCTGAACAGCGCCGACGGCTGGCCTGTGCCGATCGGGCCCAATGGAATGAGATTGAGTTGGGCTCGGACATGCGAGTGGTTGGCGAGAGGGTACCCTGAGGCGCGACGAGCTGCCACTGCGAGGGCGCGCCGGGCGTGAAGTGGTGGCCGGCCGGCGGGATCGCGGCGCTCTTGATCCGCAGCTTCAGCTCGCCCGAGGCCGGAATGACGAATGGACCCCGGCGCGTGATCGTGGCCCTGCTCCTGTTGACCAGGCGCTTGAGCGGCTACAGTGCGACACCGACACAACGCTTGCGGTGAGCGTCTCAATGACCCCCCCCCCAAAGGCCCGTGCCCACGCGTTGCATACGGACCTGGGCCTGTGGCGTGGAAGTGGTCGAGGCTGCTGGTGCGGAGGTGGTCGCAGCAGCAGCGAAACCGGTCAGATCCAGCGTGCGCACTGCCGCCGTGTCGACGTCGATCACCTGTGCGCCACATAAGACCGGCGTTGAGACACGGCTGAAAGGGGGCAAGAGAGAATGGGGGAGTACCCGAATGGCGTGGTTGTTGGTGTCGCACACGAAGACGGTCTTTCCGTCTGCGGTCACGCACGCTCCCGAGGGTTCGTAGAACTGTGCTTCGGCACCAACACCTGTACAACAGAATCCTCATTAGGCATAGTTTCGTGTGCCATGCGTGTCGTGTCGAGTGTCGTGTTGTGTGTGATGTGAGTGTCACGTATGCCGTGCGGTCGCTCACCGTCACTGAGGCCGGGCTTGCCGTTGCCCAGCCAGAAGGAGATCACATTGGTGGCGGGATCCAGCAGCTTGACCTTGTGGTTGTAGGTGTCCGTCGTGACCACCCGGTTGAGCCCGCCGGCGACCCAGCACACGCCCAGCGGGTGCTGCAGCCGGGCCTCCCTCGCCTTTCCCTCCTTGTCGCCGTACGCAAACTGCACATTTTCCTCACTTAGCTGCCATTTATTTATTCGTTATTTATTTATTGCGGGAGTGTACCAGGTTCTTGGGGTCGATGTCGCCGCCGACGATGGTGCGTGTCTTGCCGTTGGTGCGGTGAATGGCGCGAATGGTGCTGCTCTCGGCGTCGGCGATGAAGATCTCGGTCGGACCTACGCTCAGACCCGAAGGCTGCGCCCATGATGCTGTTCGATTCGAATAGGGCAGTGAGCACTTATCGAAGCACACACGACACACGACACACAACACGCGCACACACGCGAACACGAAAGCGCAGGCTAACCTTTCAGGCGGTTGGTGTTGTTTCGGTTCATCTCTTGGCCATCCCCGGAGTAGTTGGTGACGGCGCTGGAATCGAGCGAGACCTCCCAGATCTGGTGCGTGCCGGCCATGGCCACGAACAGCTGCTGGCCTATCCCGTTTTTTATAGAGCACTCTCACTCACGTTAGACACGCTAGCACAAACAACTACACTTGATGATGATGATGATGACGATGACGATAAATGCATACCGTCAGGGGAGAGTGCGACGTCCCAGGGGGTCGAGAGCTGCTGCTCCCTGCCCGACTTGCCGCCCACAAAGTCGTTGCCTTGGGTGCCATCGCCCGCGAGCGTTGTCACCGTCTTTGCCTGCAAGCGCAGACGAGAGGAGAGAGAGAGAGGTCGGGAGAAGAAGAAGAAGCAGAAGAAGCAGAATACGGTGAGTGGAGCGTTATGCAGGAGTTCGCGGGGAGGAGGAAGCATACCAGGAGATCAACCACGCGCAGCGCGTGATTCTCGGCATCGGCGACATAGAGACGTTCGTGTTCATCTGAAGAAGACATATAATTAAGGTGCAAGCTGACGTCAGCGCACACAGGCATTCGGTGCGAGGCACACCCTCGCATAACATGACGCAGGCACGCACCGGTCTTGTGGTAGGCCACGCCTTGAAGGCGATTGAACTTGGCCTCGGCGTAGCTGCCGTCCTTGAACCCCAGCGACCCCCTGGTTCCGATCTCCTCGAGGAAGGCGCCCTGGAGGTCGGTCACCACGATCCGGTGGTTGTTGGAATCCGAAATGAAGAGTCGGCCGTGCTCGTTGTCGATCGCGATCTTGCCCGGATACAGCAACGGCGAAGTCGCAGGCTAGTGGAGTCGTGCGAGGTCAGATTTAGAGCGGCACACACACACACACACACACACACACACACAGCAACACCGCACACGCACACGAGCACCGTCATCGCACGCATGCCAGACTAGTGTACCGACTTGTTCTGCTCCAACAGGGTGGGGAGAGCGTGGTCGCTGAATTCGGCCTTGTCGAACGAATCCAGTGCCACCGCGATGAACTCGTCCACGGCCGCCTTGTTGCCTTCGCCCGTAAACAGCGCCAACTGGGTAAAGGGGAGAAGAGAGAGAGAGAGAGAGATAGCCCTCCATCTGGTGAGTGGCAGCGTCGCGTAGCACGAGCAAGGCAATCAAATATACCGGTTTTAGATCGGGTCCCACGAGCATGAGCGTCGGCCAGCAGTGGATGTCGTAGGCATTCCACAAGACCAAGTCCGCATCGTTCTGGCGTTGACCGGCGCACGTTAATGTTATACGGCGATACGACGGAAGAAGAATACGATGAAGAAGAGAGGGCGATGATGATGACTGATGCGTACCACTACGGGGTGGTGTATGTCGTAACGCATCACCGCCTGCTTGATCGCTTCGTTCTCCTTCTCACTACCGGAAAGAAAGAAAGAATGAAGAAAGGTGTGCGTTGGTGTTCAGTCAGGACGGAAACCCAAAAGAAAGAACACATCATGATTTGTGAGTGGGTCTAGCTCGTGGGCAAGGGGCGTACTTCTCGAACTTGGCCGAGTGCACGCCCACGAAGACGACCGCACGGTCGGCGTACTTGTGCTCCAGCTCGGCAAGCTCGGGAAGAACGTGAATGCAGTTGATGCAGCAGAACGTCCAAAAGCTTTGAACGAGCGAGCCGAGGGTGAGTCTTGGGACAACTGGCCACGGCACGACACGGCACGACACTCACGACATACACGACACGGGGGCTTGGAAATGTGCTTCGTACTCGAGGACGGAGAGCTTGCCACGAAGGTCGTGGCTGAGGCTGAGCGGCCGCGACAGGTTGAACCAGGTCACCCCCTGAGGCAGGTCCTTTACCTCCTCCGCCCCGCCGGCCAACACCTTGACCTTGGCCAAGTGCGCGCCAATGGCCTGCAGAGGGGCGTGAGCTCACACAGCCCACACAAGAGCACCAAAGGGGAAGGGGGACTCGTGCCTTGGCTCGCTCCTCTTTGGATGCGAGCTGCTTCAGTGCACTCTGCAGCTCAAGGCTCAGGCTCTGCACTGCATGAAGCAATTAGATTGGGAGGGAAGGGTGGAAAACATCAGCATCAGCATCTGCGCAGTGCCAATGGCAATGATTAAATCAGTAGGCATTGACTACAACGTACGTTGGTCCCTAAAGCTTGTGGTAGCAGCTTCCATGAAGGTCTAATCTGGGTTAGCAATTATCTTCTTTATTTTTAAATTTATTGGTAAATAAATAAACGCGAGGCCTTCACTCACGTCCCCACTTCCAGGAGCGCCAGGGGTTGGAGCCCTTCTTTGCGGCCATGGCGGAGCGGTCGAGTGAGAAGCTCTGCGTCCTGCGTCGCTCGTCCTCCTCGTGATGGTATTGAAGGTCGCCCCTTCTTTTTGCGAACACGCACCCACCCGGTGAGCTGCGCGCGCGTGCGGTGCGTGCGGTGTGCAGCGTGCGTGTGCGTGCTGTGTGTCGTGCCGTACCGTCGAAGGTCGATAGAGGTGGGGCGGTGGTCTTCCGATGGCCGGGTGCCCATCGAAAATCGACTGCGGCTGTTCCACTCCATGCTCTTGCGCACCAGCTCTGAGCCCTTGTGTGGCAATTTTGAAAGGCCCTTCTGTTTGGTGCGTGCGTGCGCATTGCGTGCGTGTGCGGTGGTGCGTGTGCGGCGATGGTGTTAGAAGGGAAGAAGAGGAAAGGGTGGTTGGTTGGTCAGTTCGACATGTAACGCGTGCCTTGATCTTTCGGTTCTGTTCCTTGGCCTTGGTCTTATTGCGGAAGGCGAACCACCACAGCACCAGCAAGACGATCAGCAACAAGAAGCTGATGCCGACCAAGCCGCCCACCAACGGCCAGAAGTCCCATTCTGGTAGATTGGGCACGTTCATTCTGTGCGTGTTGTGCACACATGCGTCAGCAATGAACAACACGTTGGCACCTTGGCCAAAGTGGTTGTTAGCTAAAGCGTCTCGAGATTAGGGTACCCAAAAAGACCGGCCGCCATGAGGATGGGCAGGGTGATGGCCGTGATCGCGGCAACAGCAATCTCGAACCTTGTATATTGATAGATTGATATATTTTGTTAATTCTTGCGACACGCATAAATCATATTTGAGTGAGGAAGGTCGTACCGCCGTCGTTTGGCCTCCTTCGTCTTCCCCGACTCCTTCTTGCGTACGAGCTGCTCCATCTGCTCCACCATTTCTCGTCTCTTGATCTTCTTTTGCTCCTGTGGGTGATTCGTGTCAAGGCCCGCGCATGTGTGGAAGTTGAGCGCCAGCGCTCTCTCCCCCCTCACCGGCGCATTGTGCGTACCTCCATGTACTGCGATTCTACGATGGCCAGCACGTCGTCGATCTGTTCGCGGATCTCTTGCTTGGCGGACGGTGTGCCCAGCACATGCCGAAGATCCGAAAAGAAGTGCTGCCCTCGCCCAGACGCACAATTCAATCGGTCAGATCAGAGCCTACCACCAGCTACAGCCTGCGACAGAGGTCCTGCACTTATGCACGCGCGCGCATGAGAGAAAGCCCATACCGCATATTCGGATCGCCCACCGCAGTCATCGCTGCTCATGCTCAGTGTGTACCGCACCATCATCGCAGCCTGGCAGGTGGTACAGTCAGCGTTTCAATGCGCCAGTCGGCCTCGACCTCGGAGGAAGGGAAATGGGGCATGTTGTGTACCAGCTCGCGCAACTGAAAGCGATATTTTTCCATCTCGTCGAAGGAGGTGTCTGTACGCAGCATGTCGGCCTGACCCATCGACAGATAGCCCAGCTCCGACAGCACCGCGCTCTCGGCATGCCTGTAACAAAGAATTAGAATATAAAAAATATAGAAATGATAATATATAATAAAAATAAAATAATAAATGGTTGCTACAGAGGCGAGGTGCGTACGCCTGCATGCCGAGAATGAGGTAGATGCCCTGGAACAGCTTGGGCCACGTTTGTACGTCGAAGTAGCGGTTCTCCGCCGACGTCGGCCAGCTGATGCAAACCGTTCCTAATAGCATAAGCAACAACCAACGACCAGGTACGTAAGATTTCTCTGTGTCATGAGACTCACCAGAATCGTGTGGTGCAGACCACACCGCGTACCTTCCCGAGATAGGCCGATGTAGCGGTTCTTGCGGTGCACGAGAATCTGTGTTTGGCGAGTGCACGGCACGAGGGCGAACAAACAAGAGGTTCGATCAATAAGAGGTCCCAAGGTGCCAGGCGAGGAGGCAGTGCATGCTCAATCGCACCTTGTCACGGCCGTAGTCCATGCCCTCTGGCGGCGGTCGGTTCAGCTGTCCAAATCCGCGTCGCAGATGGAAAAGGTACTCGCTCAGCGCCTGCTGCGGCGGTGCCCCTTGCAACACGATTGTGGAGTGGTGGTGGCATCGCTGTCGTTGAGCCAATGCACAAGCAACAGTCAGTCGGGTTCCTCTGGTGCGCGGCAAAGCCGCCGGCTCTCGGCTCTGCTGCACGAGAAGTCGGAGAGGGCCGTCTGTACCTGCCCACGATTGATTCGTGGCGGCGGGTTGGCAGGGTTCTCGTCGGGGAGGAGGACCAGCCAATTGCCCAGCGAGCCCAAGGTGATCGGGTCCTCTCCGTACACCGCGCCGGCCATTCTTAACAGGAGAACATCACACACGGATAAGGACATCAGCTTCACGATCGATAGACGCGGGGGGGTGTCATACCTGCCCAAGCTGCGCAAGTGGCGCTCTCTGGCCCGTTTCAGTTCTTTCCGCCTTCGCTTCTCTCTCCTTCGCTCTTTTTTGGCCTCCTTTAGCCTGCGCCTCTCTTTCGCCGAATCCTCGTCCGGTGAAGAGAGGTCGTCGCTGCTGCTGTCGTCATCATCGTCCTTTTGCTTGCCCTTGCCGCTCGCCCCTTTGTCTTCTTTCTCCTTCTTGTCCTCCTTGGCATCGTTGCTTTTCTTTTCTTCGTTCTCTTTTTCTTCTTCGCTCTCATCGACAACTGCGTTGGTGACCGTCGTGTCGAGCCCCTCTGGACTAGGGAATGTCCAGCCTTCGAGCACATTCTCAACCTATGCATACCACACATTCCACGAAACAGGAGAGTCAACACACTCGCGTATTACAAGGAGTGGAGGAAGGATGACGCGTACGCGGTGCCTGAACTTGGAGAGGAAGAGCCAGGTCCGCAGCTCATCGATGGAAGTGACGCCGTGCAGCTTGCCTGGTGTTCATTGGTTGATGTTAGAGCAACAACAACAAACTTGATGACGTGGATCTCGGAGGTGCTAGCTGACGCACCAGATGGATTCGGTGGCAGCCAATCCACCTCCAAGACGAGCAGTCCCGTGCCCAGAGGGTAGAGAACCACCTATCGAGCGCCACGAGAGGCGTCGTGTCAGACAGCCATATTGCCCTACACTGTACGCTGGGATGGAGTGTCTACCTGGATGTCGGTGATGGCCAGGTCGCACACGATCGATGAGCGCTTGGCTGCGTGGTGCGAGCGAAGCTTGCGGGCCTTGGGCACTTTGTACTCCGTCTCGGTCGCGCTGTCCTCGCCCTCTTCTCCATCCGTCGCGCGCACCTGCGTGCACTCAAATGATTCACATGACTCGGTCAGGCGACCAATGTCTTGAACAACACGCGAGTGAGAGATTATTAGTATTGTTATTACCTGCAGGCCCCACAATTTGGCCGAGGAGAACAGCTGTCGCTTGGCTTCGGCCGTGAGCTTGAGCGTTCGTGATCGCCACACGTCGAGAGTGCGACCTGTCAAGGTTATAGAAAAGATGAGGAAAATGCAGGCGCGACGGCTTGTGGTGGGCCACACCACCACCATCCACCAGTCAACGGGACTGGGCGTACCATTTCGCTCCGGATGATGTTCCTTCCAGCCCAGGCGCTTCCTAAACTGTGGTGCGAGTTCGCCCACCTCCATCGGCAGCGTTTCGTTGGCTTCCCACAGGGGAATACTCTACAGCGAGGCATGACGTACACGGATGTGCTACCTTGCCGCCTTCCTTGTTGGGTATCTTGCGCTGCAGCAGCAGTTCTTCCCACGTTGCCGCTTCGGTCCGCGGGTCCTCCTGTGGCAACACAGAACCTCCGCCCAGATCAGCCCCGGCCACTCTAACCTCATGGCTGTGTGTGTGTATGTTTGTTTGTGTGTGTGTGTTGGGCAAAGACTCTTTGAGAACGCACCCAACTGAACGTCAGAATAAGTGCCGTCTGCGCGACCAGCAGGCTCATATCCCCGTCGTCATTGAAGCCATCTTTGGGATCAACACGCCCATCATCACGCACGCTGCGAGTTAGTCGTGCGTGCCTGTGGTGCGTCGATGCGCCACGGGGAGGCATTAGTGACAATGTCGCGCCACCTCGGGCGACGGTACCTTGTTCTTCACTGTCACGAGGAGGCCTCGGCGATTCGTGCGAGAACGAAGTGCGGCCCGTTCGTGTCTCGTGCTCACGCAGGAGACGGTCGCTCTCCTGTGAGGGCGGGACACACGACACACGACAACACACGACAACACAATACAAGAAGACCGTGATATGAGTACTTAAGTGCTGACAATATGTGAGAGCGAAGTTGTCCCAACACATTACCCGCAGTATGGGCCGTTGGAGCGACGCAGCTTTGCGGCGCGGCTCCCTCTGGGTTTCCTATCAGACACACGCAGCCACACTGAATGGTGAGCACGGGCGCAACGCCAAAAGGGCACCAAGTCGCAGTACCTCGGCCTGCAGGCGGGGCTGATGACTGTGGTGGCGGTGGTTGTGGTCGTTGTTGTTGTCGTGCTCTCTCTTCCTCTGGTGCTGCTTCTCGCGCAGCGCATTCCAGTCGGCGCGCATCGGTCGATAGCTGAGCTGATGCCGGTCCACGCTCTCCTCTTCGCCTTCCCCCACATCGCCGTCTTCACGTCGACGAGGGTGCACGCCCACTGTCCGAAGTGGTGGCTCGCTGGCAGGACCCTTCTGAGCCGGCTTGGCGGAGTCTGTCGGCTTCTTGCTAGCACCTTGCTCCATCTTTTTGTTGTTGCGAGCCTTCTGCTTCTTCTTCAGGTCGACGGCACAATCGCGTTCGGGAGGAGGGGAGAAGATGGATGGGAGCTCTCCATCTTCGTCGGTGCCCTCGCCATCTCCCAGCAACTTCATTTCCATCCCTTCATCTTCATCTTCAACTCCAGCCCTACGTGCGCGGGTACTACCGTGCACGCCTGCTCCTCGATCTCGTTCATCCTCGCTGCTGCTCGAAGCGGCCAACGAGGCGGCCGATTCTGTCGTCTCATCTTCTTCATCTTCGTCGGGTGGCGGCACCGGCCCCATTCTCGATTCTAGAATCACTGCACGGCCGCCAGGTGCACGAGCCTTGACCTCCAGCACTCGTCCCGACCCCTGCATCCTCAAGTTCTCTTCTTCTCTTCCTCAGGCCTTGATGATGGATGGCGGCCAGCAAGACATCGATCAAGAGATCCCAAAGTGCGGCCGGTCCGAAGTGCCGTCTTGTCTTGTTCCAGTTTCCGCTCGCTTTTCCCTATCACGGCCTGAGAAAAACGGTAACATTTTTATTTTTCTTCTTGTTTTCCGGTTCCATTTCTTTTGTAATTAATATTGTTTCACAAAGAAAACACATAATTGAGTATTGGATGTGCTTTAGTTGACGGGAGACCTTTGTTGATCTCTCCACACCACACCCATCAATGCACCATCAGTCGGGGAGGAGCTTTCCTCTTCTCGATGAGGACAAGAAGAAAAATAAAAATGGACGGACGAAGATGAAGATGACGACCGAGACCACTTCATCATCACTTCTCGATTCTTCCTCCGGCCAATTCGCTCCGGTGACCCCTTTGGCCTCGGCCGAAGCCTTTCCGGCCGTCATCGTTGCCGGCACGACCACTTCAGCCTCGCGACTGGCCCTGATGAGCTCCGACGACTCCCTACCATCGTCCGGTACCTCGACCCCCTTCTCCAAGATGCCCTCCCCCTTCCGTCGCCGGGTGGACGGCGACCAGGTCAAGGGCGGCCTCTTCGTTGATTTCGAGTCGTCGACGTCGCCTCCTCTCTCGCCCACATCTACAACATCTCTGAAGATGGAACAGATGGAAACAAAGGAAGAAGATGAAGTGTCGCCCAGGAAGAAGGCCGGGTGGAGGTCGGGCGAGAAGAAAACGAAGAAAAAGAAGGGTCACAGCAAGGGAAGCGAAGACACGACGTCGACGGATGACGGCGAGGGTTCGAGCCGCAGGAAAGCGCCGGGCCAACTGGTGATCAGCAACGGCCGCGTACCGACCACGGCTGCGGCCGTAGCAAAGACCGAAAGCGAACGCGAAAGCGACGGCGAAAAGCGAAGAGCGGACAAAAAGAACGAAAGAGAAAGAGGTGCGGAGACGACTTCGACGCCCGGGATGATGCGATGCACGTCGGACGGCGTGTCGCTGGTGCGCAAGGACCCGAAGCGGGCGGCCGCGCTGTCGCCGACCGCGTCGGTATCGGCCGGCATGAGCAGCGTGTCAACGATGAAGAAGCATTCGAACAAGAAGGAGAAGAAGGAGAAGGAAAGAAAGAGAAGAAAGAGAAGAAGGAGAAAAAGGCGGCCTCCAAGAAGGAGAAGGTGGAGGGCAGCAAGCGCGGCTCGCTTGTGCGACGCGCCAAGAGCGAGCGCAAGATGAACCGCATGGAGAAGCTGGACCACCAGCTCGGCACGCGCGGCCGTCGTGCCGACATTGGCGTCGATGGCGTCGGCGGTGGTTGGATGGCCGAGAGCGCGCGAACGGTTCAGATCGGCGGCATACGCCGCGGGATCAGCCTCGAGAACGAAGAGATGACCATCGAGCGGCTCCGGCAGCAGGCCCTGCTGCGCGAACACGAGCAGCTCCGCGAAAAGCTCGAGCGCGTCGAGCAACAGAAGAATGAAGAGGAGGAGAAGGCGGCCACGAGCGTCGCTTCGGACGTGGTGGTCAATGCCAGCGAGAAGAAAAGAATGAAGACGACAACACGGAAAAGAACGAAGACGACCACGATAAGAGTCGAGGCACGATGGAGGAGCGCGTGCGGCGGTTGGAGGGCCTTGTCGAGCGTCTGGTCGGTGAGCAGGCCGACATACGGCGCCAGCACGCCGAGGCCGTCGACGCGCTCAAGCGCGAGCACGAGGACGCGCTGCAGCAGATGATCCTCCAGATGAAGCACCTTCGCGAGAGTCTGCTGCTGAGCGGCGGCGGCGGCGGCGGTCAGAAGAAGAAAGCCGCCAATCGGGTCATGAGCGGCATTCTGCCGATCACCGGCGGCGGCAGCAGCAGCAACTCGAGTCCCGACCTGGTCCACCGGCGTGCATCGATGGGCGCCTCGGGCGCGTCGTCGGTGCTGACCCGATCGAGCTCGTCGCTGCTGGGGTCCCCCACCAGCGAGGAGTCTGCGCGACCACGCGACTCCGATGCGGCCAACGACAAGCCCAGCGTCGCGCCTCTCATCCTCGTCAACACGCCGTACCAGATCGATCAGCGCTCTGCCACTGGTAATCGCACACGACACACGACACACGACACACGCACACACGCACACGCACACACGCACACACGCACACGCCTTGGCTGACTCGTGGTCTGGACAGCGCGTCCGCGTTCGCGGAGCGTCAAGGAGCGGCCGGCGGGCGGAGAGCCCAGCAGGAAGGGCCTCACCTTCCGCAGCCTCAGCTCGCGCTTCCTCGACAAGTCGTCGTCGTCATCGTCGTTGTCGTCGGCGTCGGCGGCGTCGCGTCAGCGCGTCGACAGTCTCACGACGGGCAGCAACAGCTGGCACCACAGCCGCGACGCCGGCAGCAAGCGGGTCAAGCGCAGGAAGAACGATCTCAGCCGGAAGAGCGGGAGCAGCGGCGGCAGCGGGAGCGAAAGCAAGCGGGAGAGCGACAGCGATGATGATGACGATGAGGGTGACGACAATGAAGGTGATGGTGGTGACGATGGGCGGCTGGCGATGAAGATGATGACGCGGGGCCGATCGCAGTCGTCGCCGCGACTGCATTCGGTGGCGCCTCCCTCGCCGCTGTCCTCCGGGCGCAGGCGCAGCAAGGCCGACGAGGAAAAGCGCAGCAAGCCCTTTTGGCCCTTCAGCCCCCGCGGTACCGCACACTACGACACAGGACACAGACACAGGACACACGACACAGGACACAGGACACACGACACACGACACACGACACACGACACACGACACAAAACTGATGCGCGTGCGGCGATACCAGATCCACCGAAGACTGCGGCGTGGGCCAAGCTGTTGGATGAGCCGTCCGAGGCCACAGCCGCCGCCGCCGGTGTTGACGGCGATACCCACCAGCAGCAGCAGAAGGAGCGCACACCGGACGAAGTGGCACGGCTGGCGGCGGAGCTGCACGAGGCCTGCCAGAGCCTGGATGTGGAGCGCGCCGAGGCCGTGCTCAAGGCCGCCAAGCAGAAGGGCTTCGAGAAGCTGCGCGCCGCACTCGCCGGCCTCAACGCGCAGGGCGAGACTCCTCTCGTACACGCGCCTAATCACGTCACCCACCCCACGACTCCCATTCTAACGCATGTCGCGTGTCGTGCGTTGTATGCGTGTGCGGTGGTGCGTTGTGTGTGCGTGTGCGGTGGTGCGATGCTGTAGCATGTGGCGAGCGAGCGCAACCCGGTGGGACTGGTGCCGATGCTTCTGCAGTATGTGCAGAAGGCGGAGAGTGAACTCCACCGCTCGAACCCCAACCCGGCGGTCCAGTCGCTGGTCAACTTTCGCAACGATCGCGACTGGACTCCCCTCCACTCGGCAGCCTGGTACTCACGACACACACACACACACACGACACACACGACACACGACACACACGACACACGACACATACACACGACACACGCTGTGTCACCACCACCACACACGCGCACTTACGATGAATTGGTCGCGATGTGTTGAAGGGCGGGCCAGCTGCTCAATTGCCGCCTGTTGTTGAAGGCCAACGCCGATGCCTCGCTGTTGACCGTCAGCGGCGTGTCCGTGCTTCACAAACTATTCGACCCCCAGCACGACGGTACGCGCGACACACACACACGACACATACACGACGCACGTCGCACGTCGCACACTGACACCATTGGTGTATGTGTAGATGAGACGATCCAGCGACACAGCCGAGAGGAGCTGATGAACCTGGTGGCGGACATGGTGGACCTCGGCGCGCCCGTCAACGCCCGATCCGTCCAGTCCGGCGAAACGGCCCTACACCTCGTACGCCACGTCGTTCCCTTCACCAATCCACGCATGACTCAACCCTCTGCGCGCGCGTGTCGTGTCGTGTCGTGTCGTGTGTCGTGTGCGGTGCATGTGCATAGGCGTGTTCGCGAGGCAATGTCACCGCGGTGCAGTGTCTATTGGAACACGGGGCCGACCCCAACCTGTGCGCCACCAGCACGCGGGAGACGAGCCTCCACTACGCGGCGCGCGGCGGCAAGGAAGCGATCGCCAGGGTTTGCGCTCCCCCCCCCGAAGGCGTATACTGATTGGTGGTCAAACCTGGTCAAGTTGGCTGACAACCAGTTGCGCGCGTGTGCGGTGGTGCGTGTGCGTGTGCGGTGGTGCGTGCAACAGTTGTTGCTGGCGTCTGGAGCGGACCCAGAGGTGGTGGGCGCCCACGGCACGCCGCTAGAGGTGGCCAAGGCTGCAGGGCAGGAGTGCGTGGTGCCGTTCCTGGTGCAGGCTCGGACCCGCACCTCGGACAACCCCGGCGGCGGCTGCAAGAAGAGCGAAAACGAAAGCGAAAGGCAAGAAACAAAGAACGAAGACGACGAGCGACGGCACAAAGAGTGAAAAACGAGACAGAAGAGAAAAGTGAAAGGGTGGTGCTGTGGCGAGAAGAAGAAAAGCAAGCACAGAGTGCACGCTTGGGAAACCACACAGCTCCATCTACACTCGTCTTTTTATTCAAAACGAGATTAATACAAGAGCTGACAATCACAGTTCACCCGCCCTTGGGCCAATTGCTTTGGGGCGAGCCCATGGAGCGCATCATGTTCTGAAGGCCGCTCAAGCCGCCCATCTGCTGCAGCATTGCCGGAGGAATCAAGTTCGCCATCGGACCCAAGCCCTGTCCCTGTGTCCGCCCTCCCTGTGTGCGTGCGTGTCGTGTCGTGTCGTGGTCGTGTCGTGTGTGTCATTTGGCTAAGGTGAGTGTCGTGCGGTGGTGTCATCTGCTCTGGGAGGGTGGTAACCTGGCGAAGACCTCCGCCTCTTCGTGGAGGCGCGATGCGAGTGATTGCGCGATAGTTGGCCAGGAGCGCGTTCACGTCGGTCACTGCGCAACCGGCGCCCCGAGCGATGCGATGCACGCGCGATTGCACGTCCTTCTCCTTCTTCCACACCTCGGGGTCGTCTAGCTCTGAAGAATAGAACAAACATTAGAGTTGAGTCGCCGTGTTGCTGACGGTCCAAACATGGAATGTTGATGGAATGTCTGGGTGCGATCGGGTACCGTCGTCGGTCATGGAGTCCATGATGATCATAAACTTCTTCACCTTTCTGGCGGGGTCGCCTTCTTCTTCGTTGGGCTGGAACAGCTTGTCCATGCCGGGTATCATCTCGATCACCTTGTTCAGTGGACCCATCTGGCCACACAACGTGACAAGAGCGTTAGGCCACTACACGACTGTATAACACTTCACACAGAACATGTGTTACCTTGAGAATGGTGGTCATTTGCTCGTAGAGATCGCGAAGCGTGAAGCCGCCCTGGAGAAGTCGGTTGGCCATCAGGGCGCTGTCACGCTTGCCCTCAGCGGACGTGTCAGCCCCCACCGCGTTCTTCATCGTCTCCATCAGCGCAGGAATATTACCCATGCCTGTCTCGTAGGCACCAACACATCAGTCGCCTTTCCTGCGACTGAAGAGGGAGAAGAAGAAGAAAACTAGTACCGAGCATCTTTTGGATGAAGCCCCTGGGGTCGAACGATTCCAAGTCATCAACGTGTTCGCCGGTGCCGATGTGGGTGATGGGACAATTCGCCGCCGCCACGCTGCCAATGCCCAGAAGAAAGAAAAAGAAAACGAAAACGAAACCTCGTGAGCCACCCCCGGGGGGGGGGTGATGAATGTGTGGACTGCGTACGCAGAGAGGGCGCCGCCTCCTCGGGCGTGGCCGTCGAGCTTGGTCACGATGATGGAACCGATGCGAATGCGCTGCTTGAACGCCAGCACTTGGTCGTAGGCCGCTTGGCCTATCGTGCCATCCAGCACGTACATCACTGTGTCCGGATTCTGAAGCCGCACACAACACACGACACACACCAGACACGCCGGGTGAGATGCCGATTCGTTGACGAAGAAGACGAAGAAGAACTCAGCTGAGGACTCACCACGGCGGCGGCCAACTGCTCCATCTCTTCGAAGAGCTGGGCCTCTTGCTTGTGTCGCCCGCTGGTGTCGACCAGTATGATCTCGCGGCCCTCGCGCTTGAAACAGTCGATGCCCTCACGCGCGACCACCACCGGGTCGAACTGGGTGCCGTCGGCGTAGGCCGGCACCTGGATGGCCCGGGCCAGCTGCAGCAGCTGGTGGTCCGCGCCCGCCCGGAATGTGTCGGCGCATACCATGGCCACCTTCCAGCCGCGGCGCTTGTACTGGAGCGCGAGCTTGGCCACCGTGGTGGTCTTGCCCGCGCCCTGCAGGCCCACGAACATGACCACGTTGGTGCGGCCCCTAGCGGGCGAGAACTTGGGGTTGGCCTGGCCGGGCTGGGGGTCGACCAGGGCCACCAGCTCGTCCAGCACCACCTTTCGAGGGACAGCGAAGTGGTGAGCAAGAGGGACCAAGAGTGAGGAATGTGAGGAATGCAACACGCACCCGACGAATGATCTTCTGCTTGGAGGAGCCGGGAATGGCGAACTCGCGCTGTATCCGCTCGCGCATGCGCTGCCTCATCTGGACCACTAGCTTGACCTGGACATCGGCGGCGATGAGTCCGTTGCAGATCTGCTTGAGCATGTCGTCGACGGTGTCCTGGTCCACCAACGTGGCGCGCGCCACCATGTCCACCGCCTGCTTGATCTTAGTGCCCAGCTCTCGGAGCGCCATGGTTTGGGTGGGTGGTAGGAGTTGATCGAGGCGGGTCACCCTTGGGTGTTTTAGTAGCAGCCCACACGAGCCATTGCGGCCCCTATCAGCGGTCGCGGTAGCGGATGTGGCGCGCCTTCGGCTGATTGACTTTCTTCGACCACGAATCACCTACGAAAGCTTTCGTAAGCTTGACCAAGTCAACAACTAAAGAAACACAACACGCCCCTCGCGGCGGGTGTGTGTGGTCTGTTTATTTCTGTTCTGTGTAGAGGGTCTAGTCAAACTTGATGCCCTGCGCCAGAGGAAGCTCCTTGCCGTAGTTGATCGTGCTGTTGTGGTTGTGGTGAGTGGTGATGAACTCCACATAAGAGCTCTTAGGGGAGGGCAGAAGGTGACCGTACCAGGTGGACCTGCGCATGTACTGCTTCCAGGAGTCGGAGCCGGACTCGCGACCGCCGCCGGTCTCCTTGTTGCCACCGAAGGCGCCTCCGATCTCGGCGCCGTTGGTCGGGATGTTCACGTTCACGATACCGCAATCCGATCCGCTGGGTCTGCACCAAGACACACACACACACGATACGAATGAGTTCATTGCGCTCGAGACGGAAGCTTGAAGAGAGAATCTTTTACCCGATCCACTTGAAGACGTTCTGCTGGTTGGTGGTGAACAGCGAGCTGCTGAGCCCCTGCGCCACCTCGTTGTTGTAACGAATGGCCGTGTCAAGGTCCTAAATAAGGAGGGCATAATGAGTGAAGGTTGCAGTAAGGTGTAAGGGGTATGACATGTGCATGTGCGTGTGCGTGCGGCCGTACGGGAACTTTAGAGACATAGAGGATGGGCGCGAAGGTCTCGTGGAGGGCGATGGGGGCGTCGTGCTTGATCGACACGATGGTGGGCTCCACGAAGTTGCCGGGCCTGTCGGTCTTCACCTTACCGCCGGTGATGATCTTGCCGCCCTGCTCCTGCGCCTTGGCGACGGCGTTCTTGTAGAGGTCGACGGAGGAGGGGCGGTGGAGGGGACCCGAGGAGAGTGTTCTTCTCGAGCGGGTCGCCCATCTTCTGGCCCAACTGCTCGTAGGCGGCCTTGAGGCTGCCCAGGAACTCGTCGTGGATCTTCTCGTGCAGGAACTGCAAAATGCAACCCACGACACGACACACACGAGGGAACACGTCATGAGCCTCTGCCTGCGTGTCTTACGTGGCGTGACGCTTTGCACAGACGTACCAATCGGCGAGCGGTCGTGCAGCGCTGGCCAGCGGTACCCACGGCGGCGAACAGGATGCTGCGGACAGCCAGAGTGAGGTCGGCATCATCAAGCACTGGAGACCGCCGCCCAAAGGAAAGCTCTTGGTAAGTAACGCTACGCTGGGGCGTGCGCCGGGACGGTGGGATGAGATACCGGTGATGGCGTTGTTGCCGCCCAGCTCGAGCAGGCTGCGGCCCATGCGAGACGCGACCTGGGTCGCCACGATCTTGCCCACCTGGGTGCTGCCAGTGAAGGAGACGAGCGGCACGCGCGGGTCCTTGGAGATGGCCTCACCGATCTCGGCGCCGCCGGTCAGGGCCACGCAGATGGAGCCGGGCATGCCGTTGCGCTCCAGTACGCGCTGGATGATGCGCTGGGTGGCCAGCGTGCACAGGTTGGTCGAGGGTGCGCCCTTCCAGATCAGCGGGTTACCGCAAACGAGAGCAAGCGCCGCATTCCAGCCTACGCGACACAACACACACACACCACACCAGTTAGCTCCGATTGGTGCAACAGGGCCGGGTGACTAATTGGTACCCATGACGGCAACAGGGAAGTTGAAGGCGGTGATGATGCCCGTGGTGCCGATGGGGTTCCACTGCTCAAGCATGTAGTGGTTCGGGCCTATATATAAAATGATGGTGCACCATCATCACCACGACACGCAGGGCGTGAGTCGAACAGCAGCACACAATGCTGTGAAGGGGAGGGGGAAAAAGATGGGAGGTAGACGCACGCTCCGACGGGAAGATCTGACCGGAGAAGGAGCGGGAGAGACCGACGGCGTAGTCGCAGACGTCGACGAACTCCTGCACCTCGCCGATGCCCTCCTGGGTGATCTTGCCCACCTCGAGCGAGACCAGCGCGCCCAAGTCCTCGAGGTGCTTCCTCAGCTCGTCACCGATCTGTCGGACGATCTCTCCTCGCTTGGGGGCAGGCACCTGTTCATTTTATTTTTGATTTTAATATTACCACAAAAATCAATATAATGGCTTTAGCATGTAAACTATGAAAATCATCCGATAATTTTACGCAGTAAATCAACGTACCTCGGCCCACATCTTCTCAACGCTCTTGGTAGCCTCGATGGCGCGCTCGTAGTCCTTCAGCCCCGCGGTGGCGACGCGAGTGATGGTCTCGTTGTAGGCCGGGTTGACGGAGTCGACGACCTCGCCGCTGCCCTTGCTCCACTTGCCATCGATGCACACGCCATCGTTGACCCCCTCCTCGATGCCCAGCGATTGCAGGAAGCGGGCGTGCTTGGCGTATTGGCTGCCACCAGTGGCAAGGCCGCGGCGGCCCTGCAGGTGAAGGGAGGCCCGCGAGGGCACCACAAATTGCTTCGATGCACAGCTCAACCTCTTCATCTCAGTTCTGTTTTGATTGATGATTCTGACCCGCGCCACCAAGGCAGTTTCCGTACGGTTGATTCGGCTGGATCCGAGCTCACCAAAGGAATGCTAAGAATCGTCGCCAGCTTTAGAGTGTGCATGCCTCAAATTCTTCTATTGAAGCGGACTGTCCCGGTGCTAAAGCTGGTGCTGCAACGCAACGCCACGAGACCTACGCCCCAGCGCACCTTCCACAACATCCTCGAGGACCTCGAGCAAGACGCATGGCGTACAAGGCCGGGACAGAGACGGAGGATGTGAGGTGTACAACAAAGACATGTTTGGTCATTATTGAACGAGTTTGAACCAACTGGCGTTGTAGGATGTGGATGTGCACGAGTGATGGTGGTCGCATCATGGCATGATGAGCTGGTTGTTGGCAAGAAGATACCAGAAGGCGCTGCCGTAGAAGCCCTTCAGACCCTGCGTCTTCCAAGTCTTTTTGATGCAATCCCACAAGCTATCGTAGGCGTCGGGGTGTGCTCTCAGCTATAGGTGCACACGTGTACGGATAGGCAGGTCAGCGAAGGTGATGAAGATGAAGGTGAAGGCGGAGATGGTGAAAGAGGTTGTAGTGGATCATCATTACCTTGGTCACGATGGTCGACTACGGGCAGGTGGATGAGGCCAACGAAGAGCGAACCCATGAAGTGCACGCCACGGATTCCCACGTGATACGCGGCCTGATCGGCCAACGTCTCGCCGTCGGCCTTCGCCAGGAGCCACTCGCCAAACAATACATACAAGGTGTCTGAGGAGGCCAACAACAACAAAAGATAACGAGACGGGGTGGTGAGACACGCAGCTTGGAGAAACAGCGTCCCAACAAAGCATTGAAGGCCTGGTCAAGGCGGGCAGCCCTCGTACCGACAATAGCCGGGCGGATGGTGTGGAGGGTGACCATCTCGGCCAAGTGGGCCACCACGTTGTCCCTCAGCTTGCCGTAGAAGTTCTCGCCTGGTGTTCACACAGCGTCGCAGAGACATCAACGCATAAACAACGTAAGACTACCACATATCACCAGTACAGACGCGCACGCGAGCAGAAGGTATCGTAACGTTACCAGAGGGCAGGAGGCCAGAGAATCCCGTCCAGGCGTGGTGCCGAACCTAGAGCAAGAGAGAAGCCATGACACGATTCTCAGAACAGTCCCACTCTTAGTCTTGCATTAACGAGGCAGGGCAAGGACCTGGTAGGAAGCGAGGAACAGAGGGTAGGTGACGGCGCTGGCGATGCTGTGCGAGGTGATGAGAGACATGAAGGAGCTGCTCTGCCAGTCGACGTCCTCGCCCGAGGTCATGCCCAGCAACACGGGCACCATACGGCAGAAGACTGTGTGTGGTAAAAGAACAAAGAAGGAGATACAAGAGCCAATCCTCGAAAATCAGTTGTGGTGCAAATGCAATGTCATGTTCAAACGTGGCGATGTACCGTAGGAGATTGAGGCGATGACGCCGTAGAACAGATCATTGGTGAAGGCGAGAGATGTGGCACCGATGATCCGCACGGCACCCTCTTCCTTGTAGTAATTGAGGAGCGTGTTCACAACATTTTCGTCCTTGGCCTGCACCTGTTCATCCAACGTGCGGCCGGGACCTCCCATTCGGGCTGCCGAGGCGGCAGCGGCGATCTGCCGCTCGTAGAGGGTGCGCGAGGGCACATTAACCAACGAGTACTCGCCCACCTTCAAGACCAGTCGCGTAACGATGGAGGAGAGAGACAGGAACTGCGGCTCCTCCACGGCAGGGGTGCCTGTAGCCACAGGAACGCCAGGCTGGGGGTATCCAGCCGGTCCAGACGGAATTGGACCGCCACCCGCCCCCACGCCGCCGCCCCTCGGCATCGGGTAGTAGGGAAGGCCAGGCTGAGCCGATGCAGCTGACATTTGTGCAATTGCGCAATCAATGCAGATCTTTTACGGTCGACATCTTTTTTCGCGTTATTATTTTTCTTCTATTTTCAAAGAACACTCGACTGCACGACACAGTTGGTTTGCTGTTCGAGGGCTTCATACCCATACCGACGCGAAATGGGACCTCCCCGGATTGTGGAGGGGATTGGAGGGCGAGCGCCAGGTCAACCCAGAGGGAGTCTTCTTCGCTCTTTGCTCGCGCAGAAATGGTTTCCTTTATTTTCTCTTTCCTTTTCATTTTTACTTTTAATCTGCAAGTCCGAATTCATTACCAGGAAGGCAAGTGGGGTCTTCTTTTTTATTGCTGCACTACAAGCTTGGCGAACGAAGATGGGCAAACGGAAGCAGTCGAAAACGGAAGATGAGGTGAAGGGTGTGCAAATAGAAAATGTGGCGGCGGCAGCTCCGAAGAAGCGTCGGCTTGCCAAGCGCACGAACCGGGGCAGGGTCGCTGCAGCCGCGGTCCAGACTCAGGAGCAGACCGGCACCTCGCCGCTCGGGGTGCTCAACGACGATTGTCTCCTCCACGTGCTGAGCTTCATCGACGGTCCGGAGCAGCTTTTGCAGCAGAGGGCCGTGAGCCGGCATTGGGGCAGCCTCGCCTCGTCCGACCCCCTGTGGCGCCCCCGCTTCCTCCGCATGTTCGGTCCCCACGTCTTTGGTATTCGTCCCCTTCTTCTTTCCATGAAGGCCAGCTGGGCTGATCTTCTTCTCTTCTCACCCTCTGCGCGAAGGTGCGGCCGACGAGGAGCTGGCGAGGAAGGGAGACAAGCCAGTCTCGCGGCGCTTCTCCTACTACGCCGAGGAGGAGGAAGATGATGTCAACCACGCGGGGCACGCCGAAGACGATGAGCACCCGGACTGGGAGTACTCGGACGAGGAGACAGACGAGCCTCAGAACGAGGTCGCACCGAAGAAGCAGAAGCAGAAGAAGAAGAAGATGAAAAAGACAAAGAACGAGTCGAGAGGCTGTGGCCCGGTGGACGACTCGAGTCTGAAGGAGTCCATCGAGCATGTGCGCCGTGCGCTTGAATCGAAAGGGAGCGCTGGTGGCCCAGAGACGGTGGGCGGCACCTGGCTCTACCGCTACATCGCCACGTGTCGTCTCATGCCGCGCCTGAGGCTGCCCCACGTCACCGACGCGCTCAAAAGCAAGGTGACTGACTGGTGCGCTAGCACGGAGGAGGTTCGTCAACTGCGACGTCTGGACCCGCCCGCTCTGCACCGCCAACTTACGCGTCTCCTCTTCCATCACAGATGGAGGTCTCCCCCTATTACTACACGAGCCGACTGGATTTTTGTGTGGTTGATCTGCCCCACTACCCTCGTGGCGACGTTCACTACCGCCTTCACCGACTGGCGGTGCTGTTGTCCCTTCTGAGCATGTACGGCCCTCTCTCTCTCCCTCTCTCCCAACGATTGCACTTTTGATCTGGTGTCACTCACACCCGGTGGCCAGCAACAAGTACGCGCCCAAGCCGGGCGATGAGATCCAGATCGGCTACGCTGGCAAAAGCTGCACGATCACTCTGGCCCGATTCTGCTATGCCTTCCTCCATGGGTACGCATCGCCCGCGCAAGTGCACAATCGCTCCGTTGTGCTGCGCTTATGGGCCTTGAGTTCATTTCTGCTCTCTGCTTCAATACCTCAGCAAGGAGCGGAAGCTGGCGGAGGAGCTGGACCTGCTCAGCCCGCCGCCCGCTTGCCCGGACACAAAGAAAATGAAGACCAAGGCGACGACGACGAAGAAGAAGGGTAAGAAGGCACCGAGTGAGTCCGAAGATGAAGTCGACGACGACGATGACGATGACAATGATGACGAAAACGCGCGGAAACCCCCGAGGCGCTATGGTTGGCGGGAGTTCAAGGAACCGGCGCTCAGCCTCAACGTCGTGGGCGACTTCACCCCGTTCGCCTACTTCCTTTCCGGCCCCTACGGCCAGAAGACGCACTCATTCGACACGACCTATCCCTGTCTCGACGACAACGAGGAGATCTTTGGCTCCTCGTCCGACATCCAGGCCTCCTACTGCTTTCGCACCGTACGCCAGCAGTTTGCTTCCGACATTTATTTATGTATTTTGTCTCTGTGTGCGTGTGCTGTGGCGTGTGTCGTGCGTGTGGCGTGTGCGTGTGGCGTGCTCACACACACACACTTATTTCGTTTTGATTGAAACGTGCAGCCTAAGAGAGGGTGGGCGCCGGGGTTCTTCAACGCTTCGTTCTCCTGGTACAGCCACGCAGCCGTCAGCACGTTCTACAACCCCACGCGGCGGCAGATCCTCGTCATCAAGGCCCTGGAAAAGGAGATGGTGTGGTAACGCACACGCACACATCGCACACGCATCGCCGCACACGCGGGGTAATGAACGAAGAGGAATGCCAACCGATGCATTGTAGGTTGTATGAGAAGAGCGTGTTGACGAGCCCTGCAACGCAAGCTGGGCGCACAGACCACAGGAAGGTCACTTCTTGCCGCCGCCCAGGCTGAGGTCGCGCAGTTCCTTGAGGATGTTGGTGCCCGGCCCGGCCATGCCCGATTGGGCTTCGATCGAGTCGAGGATGTTCTTCATGAGGTTGAGGTTGATGTCCACCGGCCGCAGCTCTTCCTCTTCTTCTCCCCCATCTCCAGCACTCGGGTGCGCTACAATTTGGGCCGACGATATGATTAGAGTCAGTCGTTCGTTCAAGGGAAGAAGAGGAGGAGGAGGAAGGGTTGCACAAGGTACCTTGCGGTATCGGTGCCGAGGACTTCCTCGGGTCTGGGCGCCTTCTCGAAGTCGTCGGCAAGCTTCGTCTTCTGAAGCTCCAGATCCATCTCTCTCATGAGTCTTCGCATCTTCTGTTGGTCGGCCTGGGCGCTGTTGCGATCTGTCTCTTCCTCTTCTTCCTCTTCATCCTGCCAGAGGGACATGAATAAGTCTCTTGTGTGTCGTGTCGTGTGCGTGTCGTGTCGTTCGACTTACCTCATCGCTGCCCATGCCAAAGAACTCGTCGGGCTCCTCTTCCGACTCGTCTTCGTCGTCCAGGCTCATTTCGCCGTGGTCCATGCCCGACCCACCCAGCGCCTGCTGCATGATCTGCATGAATCGATCGGCGTCGAACGACATCGCTTCGTCCCCGGCTGCGCTGCTCGGAAATTCGGCGCCTTCGAAGCTCGACACCTTGCCCATGAAGTCCTTCATGCCGCCGACGAGCTCCATCATCATCTTCATGTCGACATTGTCATCGCCCTCTTCGCCACCTGCTGCCCTGGTCTTCTTCTTCTTCGACGCTTTGGCCGCGGTCTTCTTCTCCACCTTCTTGTTCATCTCCTTTGCCTCGTAGGCATCGAACTCCTGTTGCTTACGAGCGAGAATGTCGTCCACCTGATCGCGAGTGAGAGAAAGGAAACGGGCATGTATGAGAACAAAGAACTAGCCAGCTCGAGCAAGATTGTGAAAAAGATGGGGCAACGCACCTCCTCAGGCGTGACGGTCATCCAGTCTAGTCGGTCATCAGGCCGAATAGAATCGTGCAAAGACCGGAGGAATTCGCTCCCGTCCAAGGGTCTACCGCCACGTAGAGACAATGAGCCTACGAACGACGACAACAACAACAACACACACACGACATGCAGCCATTAATGTAATGGTACCGTGCGAGGATTTCGTCAATCTCCTTCTGGAGCATTCGTTGCATCGCTTCGTCGGCGCTCAGGTCCTCCTCGCTTCTGCCCTTTTGGGCGGAGCTCTTCTCGTCGCGCTTCCCCGTTGCCTGTTGTTGGTGTCGGTCCTCCAGGTACTTCTGCTTGGCCACACCCAGCTTCCGTTGGTACTCCCGCGAGCCCTTGACCTCACTCTGACGAAGAGCAATGAATCGACAGACAGGAGTCATGAGCTCGAGTGCTATAGGATAGGAGCCCAATGAAAAGAGTAAGTACCTGGAAGTAACCGAGTCCCTCCAGCGTATGAAGGAAGGCCTTCCATTCTCGGTCCGCCTCAAAGTCGTATGTCTGTGCCGGCAGAATATAAGATAGCCATTAGCCGATTTTATATTTTAGTCAAAGGGTTGAATGTTAGGGCTCTAGGTACCTTGACATCATGTACCGCGGTCGCGGCGGCTTCGTCGGCTTTGCTCTTCCGTTTGATGTCGTAGAGAATCTCGAACCCACAAGCCTGCACAAGGGCGGTGAAGAGAGGAATTAGGATTACGCCCAGTGTGCGAAAAAACCAGCTGAGGAGTGCACATACGAGCTTCATGCCCAGCACGTGGGCGTGATGGTCCGGGTGCTCCTCCGGGGGGATGTAGGGGGCAAAGACTTTGGGCGGCTCGAAACGTTGCGAGGCGAGCATAGCGTAGAGACATCTTGTGAATCGCACCATGGTCATCACCATTCCCTTCACGAAGCGAATCGTAAGCAGCGCACCGACGGTGAGGAGACAAGCAAAGTGGCAGGCACAAAAGGGCAAAGGTGAGATACCGGTTTGTCGAGAGTGAGTGAGGCGACCGCGCCTGCAGCCGGGCTAGGAGGAATGAACAGTCCAGGAGGGAACTTCTCCATCTTCGAACAGAGGAACATGTCGTCGAGATCGCGATGGAAGAAGGCTTCCACCGCAGGAGCGACCCTAGGGTTGGACGAAGGCAAGACAGGTCAGCAATCACCGCCACCAAGGGTATCATGAATGATGATCGTGCATCTCGTACATCTGAGGTCGCTCGAGAAGGATGCGCGCTATCTGCCAGGGAAGGCAGCATCTGGCGTAGTGGAACTCATGCGCCTTTGCCGGGTATCTGCAGCGGAAAGCAGAGGAGTAAGCGTTAGATCGACGACCCGTAGCGTGTTGGCTTCGAGAGGAGTCGCGTACTCTCTCACCTTGGCGTCGATTGCCTCCTGGACAGGTTTGTCTGCGAGAGTCTGTGTTCACATCACACAGTGAGACATGAGCCACCTACAAGACCCTGCGAGACTAGCCGCGAGAGGTACCCTGATCTTGGAGTTGAAGATGACGGCAAGGGTGACCGCAAGGTCGTCAAGCGACGATGGGATCTGTGTGAGTTCTGCCGGCGTACGGGGCAGGGGAATGATGTGTACGCTGCCTTTGTGAATCCAGATCTGAGGGGCACGAACCCTTCGATTAGACAGGTTTGCCGGCACTAGGCAGGAATGATGGGTGTGCGCCTACCCTGTTTTTGGTGGTCTCAGGCTTGATCCAGCGCGGAATGACCAGGGCAGCTTCGATAAGCAGGAACTGACCGTCGTTGTCTGTAACACTGCGTTGTAGGTGAGCATGTACGCCGCGAAGCTGTGATTATCAACGCAAGGGAAGTGCTCCGTACCTCGCAGCTAGGTCTGAATCGTGTCGAGACAGCTGGAAGAGGAGCCACACAATGAACCATTCGTCGTCGACGCTATCGCCGAACCGTGTGCGGCCCCACAGATGAGGCAGCTCTTGCGCTGCAATCAGAAGGAACAAAGGGATGATGAGCACATGCACTGGAGTGTGGTGGACAGGGGAGTGAGAAAGAGCTTCACCTCCTTTCTTCTGCATTGCCGCGTCAACACCTGGCCGATAGAGCTTGAGCTCGAAGGGCTCCTTCTGCCAGATGTAGTCCTTGGTCCACTGTTGCACGAGCTCATCGTACTCACGCTTCAACTTGTGCAGCACTTGAATTTGCTCATCTAGATCAACAGTTGGAAATCAGCCATCAAATTTTGTGCGGATGAAGGAGAGATCGGGCATCGGTACCGGCAGTTTGCTTTTGGAGCGCTTGATTCGAGAAGAGGTGGTACTCGACAAAGTCCTCCTGCCCACCGTCCGCCAATTGAGGCCATTCCATGCCTGCACCGCCGAATGCGTCCATCTCTCTCAAATGCAAATCTCGCGATGCGCTAGTACTCGCGTTTTGGCGCTCGAAAATAAAAGTTGAAGAAAATGCGTGGAATTTGAATGGCATGAAAAATGCGAGGAATGTCATTTTCTCATTTCCGCCGCGTTCCTTGCGGCGGTAAAAGGGCAGCAACATTGTCGACACCTAGGTCAACGGCTTGTGTTCGTCGCCGACTTGTTTGTCGCTTGTTGAAAGGGATCGAGGGTGGCTTCATCTCTCTTGGCTTCGAAGAGGACGATCGATTTCGAATCGGATTTGGCGTTGGAGGATCGCGATTGGCAGCCAAAAATCTGCAGCGTCCGATTTCTAATTACTCGCCCAATTCAAGCCGTTGGAGTGGATCATCTCCTTTGGTTCGGTACACATCCCAGTTTCCGTCTACCAATGCGCCGCTGTTCGCTGTTCCGCTCTTCCGCTCTTCCGTGTCCTCATTCAAATGCTTCAGATTTAATTACGCCATTAACCACAACTCGTTGTGCTGTCACCTTGATCGATCTCACATCCAACGACGATCCTTCCTTTCGATTCAATCATGCCATCTACAAAACAACCTGTTGTTGGGTTTGTGCACTCCACTCAACCATCATCTTCACCCACAGGAAAGGGTGTGAACGACAATGCGACGTGTGAACAGCCTCAACGACCTGGCCGAACGAGCAGCGATGCTTGCGCCCTTCGGGGACGCCACAACTGCGGCTGCGGCTTCGGCTTCGGTCTCGTCCCCGTCCTCCTCGGCCGCGTCAAGCCCCGTCCTCTATGCGCCCGGCCTGTCGCCCCTGGCCTCCCTGGCCTCCGCCTCATCCGCGATCGACCTTCTTCGCACAACCGCCACCACACAACAAGGTCTGTTGTATGTTGTGTGTCATGTGTTGTGTGTGTGTCTTGTGTGTGTCGTGTGCGTGCTCACCTGGCACTGGTGGTCCTAGTAGACATGTCGCCGGTCTCGGCCAGCAGGAGCAGCAGAGCGAGCCAGGCCGCCGTGACTTCCCCAGCGGAGACAAGGGACAAGAAGCGCAAGCGCGAAGCCACCGCACCGGCCGAGCACCACGCCCACCACCGCCATGTGGCCCTGCGGCCCTCGGTGCCCGCCAGCCCCTCGGCGGCCAAGCAGGCCCAGGCCCAGCGCGCGGTGCACCATGCCTCCAACGGTAACGGGCATGCTGTCGGTCACTCCGGCCACGGCCACGGCAAGCCGGCGACCAGCAACGGCGCGCCCCTGCACCGCAGTGATGGCGGCGCCGGTGCCGGCAGCATCAGCTCTATTCCACGATCGACCTCGGCGCCGTCTCTAGCGCACATGCCCTCGCCGGCCCCGCTGTCGCCGCGAATGAACCCGTCATCGTCATCGTCATCGGCTTCTTCATCGTCGCCGTCGCCGGTGCACTCGGCGCAGATATCGCCGAGCAGCATTCACCTGCGCGACTTCACGGACACCACGAAGCACCTCCTCACGGTGATGTGCGCCACGGCCGGCGGCGACGCTACCAAGGCGGCGCCCGGGTGGGCGAGCGAGCTGCGCCTGGGCTTTGGCGCCGTGGTGCAGCCCGTGGAGAAGGCCAGCGCCTACTGGTTCGCTGAGGTGCCGTCGGTCTACGAGGTGCTCAGCGCCACGGGCCTCTGGCAGCGCGCCTTCCTCATGGAGGTCCTCTGCCAGGAGCGACACCTGGTCGTCGACCGGACCCTCTACTGCGGCTACAAGCGCGTGAGCCAGGACAAGTTCACCTTCTACTTTGATTCAGGTGCCGTCGCCACATTCCTGGCATTCTCAGCACATTCCTGCATCTAACTCGCATTCCTGCGTGTCTCAGACTCGGAGACGCTCAGACAGCTCTACGCGCACGCCACGGCAGCGACGGCGGCCACGGCGGGACCCGCATCGCCCGCGTCGTTCCCCTTTGCCAGCGGCGGCGTCAGCGGCAGCGGCGGGTCGTCGGGCATACCGTTCCGGTTCTCGCCCGGCATGTCCCTCCCCGCACCCGCGGCCGCGACGGGCGCCAGCGGGGGGCCGCGATCGTACGCGACGTCGCCCGTCGTCATGACGTCGTCGACATCAAACGGCAGCACCGGCACTGGGCACCACCACCTGTCCACGTCATCACCGGCCTCCTCGTCATCGGCCTCTTCCGTGTCGACATTGTCGTCGGGCCGGCACCACGCATCGATTCCGCGCACGACCTCGCACCCCGCGCTGGCGTCGTTGGCCGCCGACGGGCCGCGCCTGGTCACGGTCGACCGACGACACAGCAGCAGCGAGAGCGAACAACACAACCACGGCGCTGGATGCTGCGTGAAGGAGGAAGACGAGGAGTCGGACGGCGACGGCGACGACGGCTTCTACCAGCTCAGGGCCGCCAACGCTAATGACGACTGCAGTACCGAAGAAGGTACAAACCTGAAAATCCGCGCCTATTTTTCCTAGACTAGGAGCTCGCTATTCACGCACGCACTACTACACAGGCGAGAGCTTTGAGCAGCCGCCGGCCAAGCTATTCTTGTTGACCGAGTACTGTTACTTCGACCCCACGGTCCTCAAGAAGCGCAGCATTCGCTGCATTCCGTGCAAGATGTCCCTTTCCAAAATGGTACGCGACACGACACGACCAACGACACAACGCACGAACACTCACACTGAGCGGTGCTTGTTGACAGGGATGGAAGCAACACATGTTGTCGACAGTCCACGTGGAGAAGAAGGCCAAGTTTAATGCGCGCGGTCAGTCGCCCCAGCAGACGGCCGAGCTCGTCTACCGCAGCGCGGGCGGCGGGCTCACCTGCCTCGCCTGCGCCGTGCTGCTGCCGCCGGGCGACTTTGATCGGCACGTGGCCGGCGCCATGCACGCCAAGAAGCGGAAGGAGTGGGCCATGCTCGACCACATCGAGCGGTGGTCCGACATACTCAGCAAGAAGCCGCGCTACAGCACCGCCACGCCGCTCAGCCCGACACTCACCGGCCCCGCGCTGGTGTCCAGCCCGACCACCACCATCAGCAGCAGCGTGGGGTCGAGCGGGGCCAACGCGGCCGCCGAGTTGCAGCGATCGACGCCGGCCGCGGCCGAGGGCCAGCTGGAGCAGGCGGGATCGGAGCAGCTGGCGGAGCTCTTCTACGTGGAGTGCTACCCGATGACGCCGGTCACGGGCTACACGCAGTGGGTGGCCCTCCACAGCACGCGCAACTGGGACGCCCGCAACTTTGAAGTCCTCATCACCAGCCGGTACGCGCGCGTTTCCCGCTCCTTACTTGATGTCACCGGCGCCTGACCGTGTCGTGTCGTGTGCGGTGAGCGCAGAGGAAAGCAGGATCGTCTGGTGGTGGAGCCCCTGTCGTGGAAGACTACCACCGCGCGTGGCTTCCTCTTCAACCTGGCCGTCAAGTTCGAGCGCACCTACGGACCCGACCCCGTCCAGCTCTGCCTCGTCATCCGTGATACCATGGTACGCGCGTGTGGGTCAGTGTGTGCGGTGTGGTGCGTGCTGTTGCTGACGTCACGCCAGGGTGCGAGTGCGCAGGGCCACGAGCAGGAGATTCAGATCCCGCTCGGGCGGGCCATCGTGTGCTCCAACTCGTCGCAGCGGCTCAAGCGGCTGCAGCAGCTGGGCGAGGAGTCGGCCCTCACCGACACCGAGCAGCGGGTCATCCCGCACTACACCCAATGCGCGCTGGTCCACAAGGGCCGCGAGCACCGCTACCGCGTCAAGCCCCTCTCTACGGTGCTGGCCGCCGCAGTCACCGCCACGACCGCCGCCACCGCCTCTGCCGCCACGGCCGCAGTCGCTCGGGCGCCGTCGCCCACGAGCCAGGCCCCGCTCCCGACTACCGTCCAGCGGGTGGTGGCGACTGCTCTCAAGCCTTTGGCCGCCTCGTCGCCGGCCAATCTGACGAGCTCGCTGCCGGCGCTGGCCGCCGCGCCCACATCGTCATCGTCGTCGTCATCATCGGCCACGTCGCTGCTGGCGTCGGCGCTCTCGGGGTCGAGCCTGTCACTGTACGCGCCACCAACCGCCACCGCCACCAGCGCCGCTGCCGCCACGCCGGAGGTGACGCCCTCCACGTCGGCGCTCCATCGACGTCCGCCGTCGCACCACCAGCAGCCCTTCGGGTCGCCTCAGCTGCTGCCGTCGCCCTCGCCAGCACCGCGGCCATCACTCATCGTCAAGACTTCCTCATGACCATCGTGCCGCGCGTGTGATTGTGTGCGTGTGCGGTGCGTGTGTCGAAGAAAAAGAAAAAGGGTTTCATTTTCATGCGCGCGTGCGTGTGCGGTGTCCGCCGAACACAACGCAAGCAACACCCGTCGTCGATCAGGCGTAGGCGATCTTCTTGAGGTTGGGGGACACCTTGAACTCGGGTTCGGTGTACTTCTTGACGTCGTCCACGGTGACGCCTTCGGCCACTTCGATCAGCGTCAGCCCGCTCCTGTCCACGTCGAACACCGCCTGCCAGCCAACGTTTTTCAAAAAGGGTGTCGTGTTAGCCAGGAGCACACGCGTCAGCTGACGACACAAGGTGGCGATGGTACCATTTCGGTGATGATGCGGTTCACGCAGCCCTGGGCGGTGAGCGGCAGGTTGCACCGGTTCAAGATCTTGGGCTTGCCGCTCTGGTGTTTTGGTGTTAAGTAATAATTATCATTATTATTAATAAAATAATGTATCTCAAATAAGATAATAAAAATATTTATTGGTTTTTAATATAAAAGATAAAAAAGTACCTTGTCCTTGTGCTCCATGGTGACGACCACGCGCGAGCCAGAGCAGGTGAGGTCCATCGCGCCTCCGGGACCCTTCACCATCTTGCCCTGCAGTTGATTGGAAGGGTCAGACGCGAGCACCGCGACAGAGAGCGGTGGCGGTGGTGGGTGCTCACGTACGGGGATGACCCAGTTGGCGAGGTCGCCGTTGGACGAGACCTGCATGCCGCCCAGGATGGTCAGGTTGACGTGCGCGCTGCACCACCACCCAACCAGGCCAGCCAAGCGTCAGTCCGCGGGTACCAGTTTATCCAGTTACGATAATAATAACAACAATGGTAAATAAATAAATAATAAATAATAAAATAAAAGGTGGCTGGTACCCGCGGATCATGGCGAAGGACTGGTCCGACGAGAAGATCGACGAGCCGGGGAGAGTGGTCACGGTCTCCTTGCCGGCGTTGATGAGGTCGGGGTCCTGGTTGCCCGGCTTGGGGAACGGACCCTACATGACATAATTACAACAATTTTTTTGAGTTATTTTTCTAATTGGCAAAGAAAGAATTAATTTGTTTTTTTGTTAAAATAAAATGCACGTGTGGAGCGGGTACCATGCCGAGGAGACCGTTCTCGGACTGGAGCTCGATGTGGATGCCCGAGCGGATGTAGTTCGAGGCCAGCGTGGGAATACCAATACCCAGGTTACAATACATTCCGTCCTATTGTTGTGATTTGTGTGTCATGTGTGTGATGTGTGTCGTGTCGTGTCGCAACGTTAGAAACCAGAGAGTGCGATGTGTGGCGAACGACGATGACGAGAGCGCAGGTCGTGTGGTGGCACCTGGAACTCGAGGGCAGCCCTGCGCGCGATTTTCTCGCGGGTGATGGCAGCCTCGTTCTTGGGCGCGTCGCCCTTGGCCGGCTGGCCCTTGTCCAGCGTCAATTTCTGCAATGCACGAGTGAGACCGAAGCCGTGCAGTGGTGCGCGTGCGGCAGTGCGTGTGCGGTGGTGCGTACCTCGATGCGCTTCTCGTAGCCGGTTCCCTTGATGAGCCTGTTGACGTAGATTCCGGGGAGGTGGATCTCGTCCGGGTGCAGGCTGCCGGCCTCGACGATCTCCTCAACCTCGGCAATGCAGATCTTGCCGGCCGTCGCCACGGGCGGGTTAAAGTTGCGGGCCGTATATCTGCGCGCGGAGTTTGTTAGTATATACAATATATAAACAAGATATATATATATACAATATATACAATATATACAATATTATGTGAACGACTGTGAGTGTGTGCGCACACGCGTGCGGTGGGTGAGGGGTGCACCTGAAGACGATGTTGCCGCGAGTGTCGGCCTTCCAGCCCTTGATGAGCGAGAAGTCGCCGGTGATGGCCTCCTCCATGATGAACTTGCGGCCGTTGAACTCGCGCACCTCGCGCGGCTTCGAGGCAATCGCCACCGAGCCGTCGGTGTTGTACTTGATCGGGAAGCCGCCCTCCTACACCACCGCACACGACACACGACACACGCGGCACACGACAAGACACGACACGGTGAGGCCGCAGTGGCACAACAGAGACTAGTGAGCGGCGTGGGGGAGGGCCGTACCTCGAGGAAAGTGCCGACGCCGGTGGGAGTGTAGAACGCGGGGATACCGGCGCCGCCGGCCCTGCATCGCTCGGCAAGGGTGCCCTGTGGAGTCGTGCGTCGCGCGGCACAGTCGCGGGTCAGACACCACTCGATGGGGCACGATCACACACACGCGCTTTCATAAATTTACCTGAGGGATCAGCTCGAGCTCGAGCTCGCCCGAAAGGTACTGCTTCTCGAAGATGGCGTTCTCGCCGACGTACGAGGAGATCATTCGCTTGATCTGGTGACACGACACACGACACACAACACGCACACAACACGACACGCACACGGTCAGGCGGCACGCGACACGGCCGGGGTGGGTGTTGGGTGGTACCTGGCGCGTCTGGAGGAGGAGGCCGAGGCCGAAGTCGTCAACGCCGCAGTTGTTGGAGACGACGGTGAGGTCCTTGACGCCGGTGGTGCGCAGCGCGCCGATCAGCTTCTCGGGGATGCCGCACAGGCCGAAGCCGCCGACCAGCCTATTTCAAGTAAAATAAATAATGCGAATTATAAATAAAAAATTAAAAGTGGAGGAATAAAATAAAAATTAAAAATAAAGTAATATTATTGAGCGTACAGCTTGGAGCCGTCCTTGACGTCCTTGACGGCCTCCTCGGCCGAGCCAACAATCTTGGAGCGGAGGAGGGAGGTGGTGTGGAAGCCACGCGAGCCCCTCGTCAAAACGATTCCTCTCATGGTCGACTGACGCATCGTGTGCCAAATGTCAAGCTTGTGCCTCGCCTGCCACGTGATCAAGAGCATGAGTCAATCGTCAAGTAGTCATACTACGCTGAAGTTGTCTGATTTTATCATCGATAACGGATTAATCCGGTATTGTAGATAAAAGATGTAAGCTGGCAGTGCGTGGAAGCGACGTGGGTCGTGACGTACCTGGAGAGATGGTGGATGTGCAGTGTTAGCAAAGAAACGAAGAACGAAGGCGAAGTGGGTGCGCCGACAATCGAGGAAGGGCAGAGCGAGCCCAGGCAAGTTGGGACGGCAAAACGCAAGGTGGGCATCTGGGACCAGTGGCATCTCAACAATCTCCGGCCATTTATGTATAAAATGCTTTAAATTCTTAACTAATCCCAAAACTGAATCCACGATATTGCTGGATAATGTTCCGCGCTACAAAATTTGATATTTTCTTTAGGTCGAGGAAAACTGTCAAGAAATTGTTTTCTTTGTATTGATCGGTTGCCAAGGGAAAGTCGCAATCAAACTCAGCCCAAGGTCCTTGGCGATGAGGTGGATCAAGCGAGCGGGACTGCGCAAACACTGTTGCCCGCTTGTCAAGCACACACGAAAGCACACACAGTTCTTCGCATCCCCAACGCAAGCAAAGATGGCGCTCTCCCTCTACATGCAGTACGACTCGGAATGGAGGCCGGCTTGCGACGTCTGCGAGAACGCGGATTGCATTCAGCTGATTGCCGACCTGCCCGGCATGGCGCGAGAGAGCGTGAAGGTGAGCATCGAGGACGGCCTGCTCGTCATCAGCGGCGAGCGACGACGATCCTCGATCGAAGGCCGGTATCACGCTGCCGAGCGAGGCCAGGGCAAATTCAAGCAGCTGCTCACCCTGCCCAAGGGCGACTCTGCAGCTCGACCGCCTCGACTACCAGCTCTCGGAGGGAGTGCTGCTGGTGACCATCCCCAAGAGGCAGTGAGCTGCTGCCGTGCACATTCAATCTCGAACCGAATCGAGATGTACAGACACTAAAGACGGAAACTGAAGATGGAGAGAAACACTTGTAATCACGAAGCCATCATGCACATACACAACATGTACCGAACTGTTACACAAAGAACAATGCCCCAACCCTGTTAATTATTATTTATTTATTTATTGATTGTTTTCTTATCATTTCCTGTAAACGTTGGGATTCCTGCCCAAACGGCAAGCAAACAATCTTCTTGACATCAGCGTAAGATAGACTGAGGGCCAAGGGGCAATGCGTGTTGGTGGTCAGAGGATTGCTGCGGGGAGAAACGCGGAACTATGCCGCCAGCCCGCCGGCTTATGGTTGGGGAGAACTGAGGCATCCGTGATGGGATGGAGCAGATGGACGTCTGCACCGCCCCCTCTCGGCCACGCGCGACCTGTGCTCGAACCGCTACTGCGCAGTAGAGGCTGCAGCCCTCGTTGGTTGGGTCGCTCCTTTGCTACACGCTCGGCACCGGCCTCATCTTCATCCTACGCTCGCAAATCTGCCGTCCCCTCATCATCATTCGCCTCCTCTGCGCGCCCCGTGGGCAGTGTAAGTGGCGGCGGTGCGCCGTTCGTGTCCTCCCACTTCTCCATCAGCGAAGATGAGATCACCCACTTCTTCAGCCGGAAGAGCCTCGTGTGGAAGCGGAGCGGCGAGGAGCTCGTCGTGCAGACGTGCCCCACCTGCCCCGACCACAAATACAAGATGGACAACCTCTTCAAGCTCTACATCAGCAAGCGCACCGGCCAGTTCTTCTGCCACCGCTGTGGCAACAAAGGTGTCGTATCCGTGGTGATGACACCTTGTTACCAATTCTCACCATCTCCTGACGCATACCACGTGTGTGTGTGTGTGTGGTGATGCGTGTGCGGTGCCATGGCATAGGTTCGTGGTTCGACTTCAAGAGGCTGTATGGCGAGATTCCGTACACTGCGCCCATGTCGGCACCCGTGCCGGCCTCGGGAGAGGTCGCGCACGACCACCAGCACCACCAGCACGCGCCAGCTCCGGGCCTGCAGGAAGAAAGAGAGAAACCGCTGCCAGACCACGTACGCGGCTTTCATCTCGAACGAATGCCCGAGTGGCAATCGCTCACGTCTGGGCCGTGTGTGTGTGTGTGCACCCCTCTCCTCCCTGGCAACGACCGCCCTGCAGGACGTTGTCTCCAAGTACCCCTTGGCCCTCTTCAACGAGTATCCGCAGGTCTTGACCTTTCTCACCGGCAACAAGACCAAAGTGCAGCGACACTTGGTAAGTCCATCGAACCATTCCCATTTGATACTCCTTTGCTTTCTCACCGACGTTCGTGTGTCGTGTGTGTCGTGTGTGTGATCGTGTGTGGTCGTGTGTCTCCTCAAGTCCGAGGAAGTGATTCGCAAATACAAGGTGGGAGCCACCAAGTACGCATTTGGCGGGGACTCGGAACAGTGCGTGACCTTTCCCTGGATCGACGCCGACGCCGAGGGCAGGAACTCCATCAGGTACCAAGAAGAAGGCCTTTGCGCTCGCACCTTGGCTCATCGCGCATCGTCTGACCCTCGACTCGCTGATGCTGATGCTGATGCTGATGCATCGTACTGTCCCGTGGGACTGGCTTTGCAGGCGATTGAAGATTCGGTCGATAAAGAACAAGGCCAACCAGCGATTAACCCCAGCCGGCGGGCAATGGGGGTTCTTCGGTTGGCACACGGTGCCCGCCGATGCCAAGGAGATCGTAATCACCGAGGGCGAGTTCGACGCCATGGCCGTCTATCAGGTGCCACACCCACCACAGCGAACGTCGCGCACCATCACGCCTCGATGTTATAATGAGAGCGCAGCCTTACTATGAGCGCTCGCCACAACAGGCCACAGGGCTGCCGGCCATTTCGCTGCCCAACGGAGCCCACTCGCTCCCCGTGGAGCTGCTGCCCCGACTCGAGCGGTACCCCCTTTGCAAGTTCTTATGTCTGCACCGCGTCGTCCTCCGCCAACACGCTGCTTGTTGTGTGTGTCGTGTGTGTGTTGTGTGTGTCGTGTGTGTCGTGTGTGTGTGTGGTTCGGCGACAGGTTCGAGAAGATATACCTCTGGATGGACGACGATATCCCGGGCCAGGAGGGCGCCGCCAAGTTCGCCCAGAAGCTGGGAATTAAGAGGTCCGTGGTGCACCACAGCCGCAGACACCTCTCTTTTCCCTCTCTTTTCCTCTCATTTTTTTTCTTTGGCCACCTCCAGGTGTCTGCTGGTGCGCACGAAGCAGGGCGACCCCGAAGGCCCGAAGGACGCCAACGACGCCCTTCGCGCGGGCAAGGTAAGGGAAGCGTTGTGCGCCTGTACGCCGCGGCCGTTGGTGACACCGGCCCAGTTCTCACGCTCAGCTGATTGATATCTCCATTCCACTCGCGCAGGACCTGAATGCGATATTGAAGAAGGCCGGCAGGACGCCGCACCAGCAGGTCATCTCGTTCCAGGACATCGCGGACGAGGTGTATCGCAACATCTGTTCGCCCGACGAGCTCGCCGGCGTGCCGTCGAAGATGTTCCCCTCCCTGACCAAGATATTGAAGGGTACGCGCGCCTCCAGTGCATCGCGATCTCATATCTTCTACGGTGCCCGTTCTGGCTCACGCTCACACGACACACACGACACACACACGACACGGTGCGCATTGTTGAACGACCAGGGCATCGCAAGGGCGAGTTGACGGTGTTCACCGGCCCGACCGGCGTGGGCAAGACCACGCTTCTCAGCCAGCTCTCCCTCGACTTCGCGATGCAAGGTATCTTAGGGACTCCTTTAGTCGGGGGGCGTGCGGGCGAGCTCCCTTCTCACTCCCCCCCTTTCAATTTGTTTTTTTGTTTCCGTGAGTCCAGGCGTGCGCACTCTCTGGGGCAACTTCGAAATCAAGAACACCTACCTCGCACAGAAGATGCTCCTCCAGTACGCCGGTACGTCCGTGTGTCGTGTGTGTCGTGTGTGTCGTGAGTGTGTCGTGAGCATGTCGTGTCGTGTCGTGTGTCGTCTGATCGTGCTGCTCGCTGGCAGGCAAGAATTTGGCCGAGCTGCAGGACAGAGCGCAGTGGGACGAGGCCTCGCGGGCCTTCTCCGACCTGCCCCTGTACTGGATGCGATTCCACGGGAGTACCAGCGTTGACCAGGTGCTCGACGCCATGGACTACGCCGTCTACGTACACGACGTCGAACACGTCGTCCTCGACAACCTACAGTTCATGCTCAGGTACCGCACACGCACACGCACACGCACACGCACACGCACACGCACACGCACACGCACACGCACACGCACACGCACACGCACACGCACACGCACACGCACACGCACACGCACACGCACCCGCACCCGCACCCGCACCCGCACCCGACGCTACACGCGCGCATAAGGCCGGCCTCATTGTTCGGGCCTCTCTGCAGTGGTCAGGCCTGGGGCCAAGAGGGCGTGGCCGCGGGCAACAAGTTCGACATCCAGGATCGCGCGCTCGAGGAGTTCCGACGGTTCGCCTCCACCAAGAACGTACACATCACCCTCGTCATCCACCCGAGGAAGACCGAAGACGATCGGCCGCTCAACGTCGCGTCCGTCTTTGGCAGCGTCAAAGGTACCTTGCGATTATCATCTTTTTCAACTTCTTCATCATCATCAGCACTTCCTTTGTTGTTAACGATCGTCATCTGTTGCGCTGCTTGGCTCGTTCGTTTGTGTGTCAATGCTGCAGCCACACAGGAGGCCGACAACGTGTTGATCCTGCAGTACAACAAGGGCGAGGACTGGAAGTGGCTCGAGGTCGCCAAGAATCGATTCGACGGCGAACTGGGGTACGTTTGCTTTGTTGTTTGCATGTTTGTAGTTTACGAAGCTGACGCGTCAATCCGTCGATGGATGGCGTTGCAACACGCTCAACAGGCCGATTGCGCTCCAGTTCAACAAGAGGAACAAGTCGTATCGCGAGATGCCCACCACGGGCCTGCTCAACAAGGCACGCAAGGGCGCCAGCAAGGGCGCATCCAACCAGCCAGACGACCCACAACCCGCCACCGCTTCCTCCTCCACCACCAGCACCACTCCCACCACCAAGGCTGGGTGAAACAAATAAATAAAACAAAGCAAAATTGATAATAATAATATCATTATTTGGTATTTTCTCTGCTGATTTATTTGCTTTACTTTATTTATAATACTGGGCAATTAATAAGTGCTGTGTTTTTTCTTGCAGCCTTCTTCACACCTCCGCCAAGAATGGTAACCAACAGCGAGCTGCTTTCGCTTCTTGTGGTGCTCTTCGCCCTCGTGTTCCCCTCCGAAGGCGCACAGGAGGCCTCCGGCATGTCCCTCTCCAGCCTCGCCCCGGCCCTCGACCTCGCCCTGTCGCAACACCACCACAACCCCGACCTCGCTCCCCGCCAGGCACCGCCGCCCGGTAGCCCGACCCACGTGGCCAACACCTTCCAGGGCGCGACCATCTGCGCTGAGTCCAAGTCGGGCTTCTCGCTGGACCAACTCGCCCGCGAGTTCCCCCAGTTCTACATCGAGCTTGGCACCTGGCTGGGCAACATCACCTGCTTCCAGCCCGGCCCGTCCGGCACGCCGGCGCTGGGGCTGGCCCCGGTACTCGCCGACGCGCGCTTCGAGCTCAACACCACCCTTGACGGGGCGCGCCTCTACTCGTGCTCGTCGCTCGGCGGCGCGCCGGCCTCGTGCCGCGTGTTCTACCCGCGGTTCGACGGGTCGGGCCAGTACTGCACCGTGGACCCGGTCGACGGCGGGCTCCCGCTGCAGAGGGTGGGCCAAGTGGTCAACTCGCGCATCTCGGTCGACTCGGCCTGGTCCAACGCGGGCGAGCTCGACTCGGCGGGCCTCAACTACTACGAACCGGCCAACGACGCCATCTCGGGCTTCTACGGCTCGTGGACTGGCCAGGAGGCCCCTGGCGGACCCACGACGGCCGTGGGCGGCAGGCCGCCAGCCCTGCAGTGCCTGTTCCGCGTGGCCCGCACCTGCCGCGGTCCTCTGTGCTTCTCTGCGCCCGAGCACTCAGGCTAACCCCAACCCTCCACTTGCGCCAAATAAAACAAAGTGCACCCTTTCAGGCTTGAGGGTAGAGGGGCTGCTTTAACTGCAACTGGTGAACGACCACCAGACAAAAAGGATACGGTGGATTCCCGGGTGGTCGCCCACCCCAGTACTAACACCGCCTGGCGCAGCTTAACTTCGCTGTTCGGATGGGAAGCGGTGCTTTCTGCGCAGTATGGCCGTATCCAACATTTGATGGATCCTGTCGCGGTCTGATGACCTCCCTTGCAGGAGTACAGGTGGCACACAATCAAGTCAACAATCGAATATGAGCGCTGCATATCCACAAGCATCAATAACTTTATTTGCTGCACTGTGAGCGGTGAAGTAACAGTTTAGTGCTTGTACTCATCCTTCTCACAGTGCTTCCTGGTCGTGGAGGTGGTCTCCTTGGGGCAGCCCTTGGTGGTCGAGGTGGTGTGCTTCCTGGTCGTGGAGGTGGTCTCCTTGGGGCACTCCTCAGTGGTCGTGGTGTGCTTCCTGGTCGTAGAGGTGGTCTCCTTCGGGGCAGTCCTTGGTGGTCGAGGTGGTGTGCTTCCTGGTCGTTGAGGTGGTGTGGCGGTTCTTCTTGTGACAAACCTTGACGCACTTCCAGTAGCACTGGCCCTCCTCCTTGTCATCATCATCCTCCTTGCAGTCCTGGTCCTTGTCATCCTCCCAGTCCCAGTCCTTGTTGTTGTTCTTGCTGCTGTGGTCTTCACCTGTTCAACCAATTAGAGTGCAGATGTTTAGTATCATCATCACACAGGAACCACCTTTGGTTGGGCGGGAGCACACCACCGTCATGGGCGAGAGCAAGGGCAAGCAAGCTCAGACAGACCAAGGCGAAGAGGATCATGTTGAGCTTCATTGTTGTTGTGGTTGTTGTGCGTTGATCTGTTGGATGTGGTGAGCCTGGGACCAGTTTTATAGCTGATCCAGCTTGCTCTTCCATTGGTTGCATGAAAAGATAAAGAACCGCTCCCCCATTGGAGTCAGCTTGGACTGTAAGCTTGTTGTGCTCTGTTTCACTGTTGTGGCCACCACGCGAAATTGCCACTCTCTCTTTCCTTTTTTGTTAATTTTGTCCTTTTATAGCGTGCTTGTTTATTCAGCCTAGACGGGATAGGGCGGCGTGCGCACGGCGTAGAGGGCCTCCAGGTCCTCCTCCTCGTCATCCAGCGGTTCCGGGCCGAACAAGCCCACGGGCGGCTTCCCCGGGAGAACTGTCACCTTGACCTCGCCTTCGCCTGTTGTCGTCGTCGCCATCTTCTTCTTCTTCTTCTTTGGAGTGGTCGTGGTCGTGGTCGTCACATCCTTCGCGGCGTACGTTGGCTCCTCGGCAGTCGGCCGCCTCGTCAGCTGCTCATCGACCAGTCTGGCCCCCGCCGGCTCCGCCTCCTTCATCGCAGGCGATGGCGGCGGTGACATGTCGACGGGGTCAGTGGCGGCCCGGGCGTGGTCGGGGCTGGGCTGGGTGTGAGGCCCGGCGCCGGGAGTGGTGGAGGTGGTGGCGGAGGTGACGAGGCTGTGCCGTCGCACGAGGTCGGCCTCGTGCGCCCGGCGGATGTTCATGCGCTGCTCGAGCCAGTCCTTGACGTGGGTGAAGAACCGCTGCACCTCCGGGTGGGGCATCACGTTGAAGAAGAACTGGAAGTCGTGGTTCATGTGGTGGCCCACATACAGCTCAGCCTCTGTTCGCCCACCCACACAACCCTCATCAGTCCAGTCTATCTTACAAGTGTGCGGTGTGTGCGGTGTGTGCGGTGTGTGACAGTGACGCACCAACGCCCTGTTCGACGGCCTTGTGGTGGATGGTGCGGATGTCCTCCCACAGGGGCTCCACGTCGCCGCCGGTGATGAGCAGCGGCGGCAGGCCCAGCAGGTCGCCGTAGACCGGCGAAATGTAGGGCGAGTAAATGCTCGTCTTGTTCCGCTCCTTCCCGCGCTCGTCCGACAGCTCCTCCTGCACGTCGCCTCGCCGCCGCCGCCTCTCCTCCTCCTCTTCCTCCATCGTCTGCCCGCGCCATCGCTCGGCGTCGCCGTTGCCGCCGGCGCTCGTGCCGACGCCGCGGTCGGCTGCGGCGGAAGCGTGGAGATCGGTGCGCGATCGCTCGCGCTCGGCGGCGTGCTCCTCGTCGCGCAGGGAGGCGAGCGACTCGTGCCGGCGGCGCGCCTGGCGGCGCTCGTCGCGGTCGACCTGCCGCAGGCGCAGCTCCTCGTAGAGGATCTGCTTGAGGTACTTGCGCTCCCACCGCTTCTTCACCCACTTGAGACGCACGCGGTCCTTCTCGCGCGTGGCGTGCCTCTCCTGAGACTGCGCGCGCAGGCCGCCCCGGAGCGGCCGGCGCAGCTGGCGCTCCTTCTTCTTGGTGAAGGGATAGTCCGACGGCTGCAGGTTGAGGTAGCCCTGCACGAAGCGCAGGCCGATGTGGTACGGCCGGAACTTCTCGGGCTGCGGGTACGACCTATACAGAAACACCGAACTGTGCTCACTGTGTGTCGTGTCGTGTCGTGTCGTGTCAGTGAATTAAGCAGTCGACGGACGATGGTACGGCGGGGAACGAACCTGAGGTCGACCCAGGGAGAGAGGAGGACGGCGGCGAGGGGCGTGGGCGGGAAGACGTCGCGTTCGTCGTCGGCGAGCTCGAAGGGCAGCTGGTGCTTGCTCATGAACTTGTCGTCGGAGGCGAGCGTGCGCCGCTCCCACGCGCGGTGCTGGCTCTCTGTCATGTCGCTCGCCGGCCACCGCTGCTCGCTGGTCTTGTCGGCCTCGGCCGCGTCGTCGTCTCCGGAATCGCCGCTTTCTTTGGATTTTTGCTGCTGTCGGCGCGTCTGGAGCACCTTCTCCACGGCCTCGCTCGTGACCACCTCCTCGCGCTCGCGCTCCTTCTCGATCCACCGCTCAACCGGCCCCTTCTCCCACTCCCTCTGCTGCTGATGTTGCTGATTGTCGACACTGCGCGTCGTGAAAGAGCCGCCTCCGCTGGCGCTGAGGCTGAGGCGGCGCTCGCGGTGCTTCTGAAGCTCGCTGCGCTCCTTCTCGAGGCGCACCTGACGGATCACGTAGAGCAGCGACAGCGTCAGGTTGCCGCCCGCGCTGTCGCCCGCAAGAATCAAACGGTCCGCAGGAATGCCGCCACCCTAACAACACACAATGAGTGTCGACAGCTCGTGTCGTATCGTGTGTCGTGTCGTGTGTCGTGTCGTGTCGTGTCGTGTCGTGTGTCGTGTCGTGTCGTGTCGTGAGGTGGGCACCTTGGGGTTGAGAATCCAGAGGTAGGCTTTCCAGCATTGCTGGAGGGCCACGGGGAAGGTGACCTCGGGCGACAGCGTGTAGTCGGGGAGGAAGAACTGCATCCCGCCCAGCAGCTTGCTCAGCTTCCAACACCACGCCCTGTACGACGGCACCGTCCCTACATTCAACCTCTAATCAGCACACGCACACGCACCACCGCACACGCACACGACCAACGACACAACACACGTTAAACGAACCGATGCAGAAGCCGCCGCCGTGGAGAAACATGATGGTGGGCTTGTTGCGGAAGTAGGGCGACTCCTCGGGCAGCTCGGCGCCCTCCTTCTCGTGGCGGGCCTTGAGGCGCTCGTACTCCTCCTCGCGCTTCCGGATCTCGCGCGCCTCACGCTTGGGCACCCAGCACACGAACTCGCCGCGCAGGCCGCACGGCAGCGTGACCTTGCGCAGGTAGGAGTCCTTGGGCGTGCGCGGTACCGGGTACAAATTCCTGACATTCCATCGCACTCACCACCGTTAAGCCAGAGCCGCCACTGCACAAAGTGCGTCGAACAACAGTACCTGAGGTCTTCCCAGCTCAGCAGGTAGTGGTGGTCGGCCACTTTCATCACGGACCGGTAATACACCTCTGGTTTGGTTCCCAACAGGGTCAGTTGCGACCGACACGACACGACACGACACGCGCCGCACCGCACGCAGGTCATATTCCTTAGCATTCCACACATAGCTGAGTGGTAAAGGTACCGAGGCGCTTGGTGTAGGACGGGTAGATGGGTCCCCGCTTGAAGCGTCGGGGCAGGAGGAAGAGGGATTTGACGGCGCACGAGGCCAGCAGGGCGTTCTTGCGAAAGTAGAACGGTTTGGGCTTCCGCTTGTACTGCGCCTCCATCGCCGCTCGCGCCCGGTCCTTCTCGTCACCTGCGCTGTTCGCCGCGACTTCCTTCTTCTTCACCTTCTTGTGTTTGCCAAACCGCATTCTTTCTTTCGTGTGGGTTTGTTTTGTGTTGGTGTTGCTAATTCTTCTTCAAGTGTTGGTGGTTCAGCTGATGGTCTTCTTCTTCTTCTTGAGGGCTATGCTTGCTTTCTTTGAGTTCTGTTCACTTCGACCGGTGAAGAGCCCTCTAAAGCAAGCGATCCACAGAATATTTAGGCGAAATTTGGCGTGAAATGCTAAATCGCTGAGTTAATCTCGTGTGTTGCGGGCGCCTTCTCCGATGAGGGTGACGCACTAGTGAGGTGAGGTGAGGTGTCTCGGGGAGTTGATCCCATCAACAATTGAATTCCTAATTTCTGGTAGCTCTATTTTGAAATTTAAACGCCCGCCACGCAACCGCACACGCACGCACAAACGAACACGTAAAAAGATGGTATGTACAGGAGAGACAGGCTAGAAGAACATGAGGCCAACGGACGTCAGTACGTTGCCGACGAAGAGCGCGGCGGTGCCTGTGGAAAGGACCCGGAGGATGAGGTCGCGCGTGCGCGGGGCCAGCGAGGGGAAGAAGAGGGAGAGGATGGCGGTGGCGGCCCATTGGCCGTCGAGCCACTGGATGGGGGCCATGTTGATCACCGCCAGGCCGCCCGAAAGCGAAGCCGTGTATCTGCTCCCCTACCGTCAGGGCTGCCGCCAAAACGACACATACGACACAAAAGACACACACAGACACTCACGGCACACGACGCACGGCACGACACGCACGGCACACAGTACCGTAGGGTCTTTTCGATCATGGAAGGGAAAGAGGTGGGGAGCATGGGAGAACGGGGCACGTAGTCGCTCACCATCACTACCGGCACATTCGGGTGAGAGGCGAGCAAGAGAGTGAAAAAGGGAAAGAAAAGAAAGAAAAGAGAAGAAAAAGGAGTCAGACGTACGGGAGTACCAGAGGGCGTGCGGGTGGCCGTAGAAGAGCAGAAAGGAGGAGTCGTGCAAGGTGAGCTTGATCACGGCGTGATGCTCCTCTGTGACCGGGCGGGCGCACACGAAGCCGGACGCTGAAAAAAAAAAAAAACGGCCGCACGCATGAATCACATCGTAGAGAGTCACCGCACACACCGCAACACACGGCACACACTCGGCGAGTGTTGAAGCAGGGACGTACTCTCGGATTGGCACCGCTCGTCCTCGGAACAGAAGGCGTTGGTTGCCATCTGCCTCGGAATGCTGCACAACTGGCGCGCCGCCGCCGCGGGCGAGGAAGAAGCGCCCAACGGGTCCCCCAGGGTGAAGCACATCTCGTTGCTGCTCCGGCCATCGTCGGCGTCTGGTGTTGGCTCGACGCCGCCGTCGCTTTGGTCAGCATCGCCACAGCACGCGGTGCCGTGGGTGCGGATTAGGCGTGACGCCAGCGAGTCACTGCAAACCGTCCACAGCCCGGGTCAGTTGATGGTCTTCCCACTCACAAGCGTGTGAGCCGAGTGTGGAGGAGGTGCCTGAGACAGAAGCCCGAGTTGAGGCCGGTGGCCTTGTCGGGGTACATCAAGCTGGCGGACCAGCGATTGAGACAGTCGGCCCAGTCGTGGAGTCCGTTCACGCGACACTCGCCAATGGCCACCACTCTGTGCCCATACTCCACATGACCGAAAAAGGGAGAATCCTACTTGCACGAACACGGCACACACACACGTTAGAGGCGCAATGTCCGGGTCTGTACAGTTTTCGTCGGGTCTACCTCGGGTACGTGGGTGATGAGCACGCCGTGGCCGGTGCTGTACAGCGGCGACAGCAGGAATGGAAGGGTCCATATCAACAGCACGCACGCAACCGAGAGGGCGATGTTGTGCCAGGCCCCTGTCCCATCAGATTACATCAGAAAACAAGAACGTGAGTTCAGCGCAAAGCCGAGAGAATGCAATGAGTGCAATGGGATGGCACACCCGCGCAATAGATCTTGAGGAGCTTGCCGGGAGAGAGGTGCTGTAGGCTGTCCTCGGGGAGATCGACAAACGCGCCCGGATAGAGCACCACCAGAAAGGCCCCGAATCCATTCACCTGCATGTTCTCGCTGCACACGACCCAGCGTGAACAACGCTCACACCAATCAGATCGGTGTTGACGACGCCGTTGTTCCATAACTCCCCTTTGTTGTGGTAGGCGGTGTTGCGGCACCTGGTGGCTGCCAAGGCGTGGCCGATCTCGTGTATAACGCCAGCCACGGCCAGCGCGATCATATAATAGGCCAAGTGCGACGAGGGCACATTCACGCCGGGCACCTGCACGCGCACAGACACATAGGTTTCAGTGATGGTCCACTTCTGGAGGAGAACAGGTTCGTTGCGGCCCTGTACCACTGGCGTGAGCACGGCGGGCTGGTCGGGCTGCTTTAGCGTCCAGTAGAGATTGAGGGCCAACAGGAGGACCGAACACACCATGGCCGCGAACCCAAATACGGCGCCCAGCGCGTACCTGCGCAGCACACCGATGATGGCACTGTGAGTTGCGCAGAACGCACGCGCGCACACACGCACACACACGCACACACACGCACACACGCACAACGGTCGGGAGCGGAGTGCGCGTACCACTGCCTGAGGAAGGTCGGGTAGTTGCGACCCATGCGGGTGAACCACGGGTTGAGCGCCCGTGAGTACCACCGCACATAGCCTGGTCGCAGGTCCACTCCCGCTCTCGCCAGCCACTCCCCCACGCGCCCGCCTGGGCAACAGTCAGCCGAATCAATATCATTTCATTTCCATTTTATTGTAATTCAAGGTGCAATCTTATTTTAATCAATTAATCAAAATCTGGATTCGAGAGGAAGGAACCGAATTGGGCGTCGAGGAACTTGAGGCAGGCGAAGAAGGCGACCCACAGGAGGAGGACGGACCCCACCACCGACCCAAAGACCCCCCACATACTCCTCCACGTCGTGTGGCTGCCACGTCGCCGAAGGGTATTTTATAATTTGAGAAAAGGAACAATAAAATGGCAAAGGCGCGGCGCCACGTCGCAATGCCACCTGTTGGCCTTGTCGAGTACAATGGCTCGCTGCGCTACCTCTACTCACCACTCGAGGGTGTTCTTCTCCACCGCCGACTGGCTGGAATAGAATTGGGCATACCACCTGTATGCGTTTGGATGATTGTGGGATATGAGGAACCGAGCACGCAGTGTTGTCCCACAGGGAGGCGTACCTGCGCAGTCTCTGTACGGGGCCGTCCTCCTTGACCAGGATGGGCTTCAGCTGCCACACCTTGTTCTCCCAGATGGAGATGTCGTTCTTCCATTGCGCTATCCAGTTACCCACCACGTACCACACCAGAATCCTGCCCAAGCAGACCGAGGCACAGTCAGAGGTCGTTCCATAGCTGGTCGTGTCGTGTCGTTGGTCGTGTCGTGTCGTGTCGTGTCGTGTCGTGTCGTGTCGTGTCGTGTCGTGCGTGCGGTTTACAACCTGGGGATGCTCTTGTCCGCCCAATAGCGGAACTCGACCTTCTGCAGTAGCGGCTCGAGGGGCGTGTGCGTGTGGAACAGTAGAATCTCTCCGAGCTCGGTCTCAAAGCGAAAGTAGCAGATGCTCGCTGCCCATTTCGAGGTTAGTTTTATTATAGATTGTTGCTTTGCCGCCAAAACAAAGAAGAGGGTGCGTACCGGGTCCAACAAACGAGACGGTGCCCTTCGCGTCTGTTCGAGGGAGGTCTCGACCGCAGAACTGGAGGTGGGCCTTGTCCAGGAAGTACGCAATGTGCGATTCATCGCCTTTGCCTGGAATCCAATCTGGATGGGAGGCGCATACATAGCGAGTGGGCAGTCGGTTGACCACGGGTTGCGAGTTGTATGCAAGATACTACGAGAGGGTACCAGCTTCGTGGATGATGCGCATGCCGGGAATGGGGATGAGGGTGAAGGGGAGGCACATTTGGCCGTGCAGGGGATCAAAGTGCTGGAAGTCGGCGCTGTTCTCAGCGAATTCCTGGTGGGCACAAGATAAGAGTGGTGTGGTGTTGCGGGAAGCGAACAAAGGACGAAGCTGCATACCTGAATATGCATCTTGACGAGGGCATCATACTTGCCTCGGTACACGAACTTGCCCTCGTCGATCTCCTTGATACGGGGAGGCACGTAGGGCGGGTTCCGGCCCTCTGTGTAGATAGGAGTGGTTAGTGCTCTTCTGAGGGGGCACGGCAGCCAGAGAGCGATGAGTGATCTCTGGGCGGAGCGCGCACCCGCATCATACCAGACGCACACAAGCTTGTGGTACTCCAACACCTGCCACGAGCGCGCCTTGGCGAACCTGACGAAGCGGTCAGCGGGCTTACTACCAGTCAATAAAATGAAGCACAGGCATCCGCTAAAGGAGGGCCGTAGGTACTCGGGCGCCTTCTTCGAGTAGGGTATGTGGGTGCACTTGCCCTCGCCATTGAAGGTCCACCTGACAGAGAGATCTCTGCCGTGAGCTCGACATCGCACACGCACGACGCGCACGTAGAAACGCACAGACAAGAAGTGAAAAACTTACTTGTGGAAGGGGCACTCGATGCAGTCGCCCACCACTTTGCTGCCGACGCCCAGGTCGGCGCCCATGTGCGGGCAGTACGCGTCCAGCACCTTGGCTTCGCCGCTCTCCGTGCGGAACAGGACCAAGTGCTGCCCCAGGCACTCCAGACGCTTCACCCCCTTGGCCGGTAGGTCGTCTGAGTCGCACAGCTTGTACCTGGTGGTGATGACGGTGTTTTTTAGCACCACCTCCCGTAATACAAATAGGGTGACAGATACCAGCCGTTGGGGAAGGTGGGCGGGTAGTCCTTGGCGCGTGCGCGCTTCGTGGAGCGTGCGGCAGCGAGGGCCTCCATGGGGTGGGGGCGGGTGCTACCCCACACGCGGTGGGCGATAAGGCCCAGCACAAAGGCCAACAGCACCACCCCTGCGGTGGTCGGTGAGGGGGTGGCGGAGTAGGCGTAGAGGACGGCGCACAGCACCACGAGACTCGCCACCATGACCGACATGGCGTGCTTCAGAAGGGAAGTGAGAGAGCAGGGCAGGCCGGTGGAGTGGGCACAGCTTATGGTCAGTTTTTTTGTAACCTAAATGCGTACAAAAAGGAGCTGGGATTTTATATCTCAAAAGCAATATTCAAGAAAAAATCGTATTGGAGGAAAATGGCGAGCGGCCAGCCACAGGAGTGAGGGAGGGTAGAAGAGACCCAAGGCACATTGACTCTGTCCAACCCCTAAGCACAACAAGGCAATGCCTGGTCCTCCACTGGCCTAGCTGGTGGGTTTTTGGATAATATGAGGAGGATCGTGTTTCTCTCCATATCTGTCACTTGGCGCTGGAAAGGAAAAAGGAGAAAATCGAAGAGAAAAGATGCGAGCACGGCACAAAAAAAAAGACAAGCAACGCGGCTGAGGGAGAACGTAGAAGTTGCCGAGCAGCTGCGAACAACCAAGAACGTGCAGGCCGTTGATTGCCGTTTACAACCCGCTAACGACGCAGGCGGCATCCGCGAACACGGTGCACGACTAGCGCAGACAGCAAGTGAAGATGAATCTTTTCAAGGTGGCTCGAAATGCTGTCTCAAAGGATAAATTTCGCTTCCAAGATGGTGCCCTGTTCTGCCTTCAACCCTTGCAGCATGTTGGCGCATTAGCAATTGCCGACCTGCTTCCGTGATTATTTACCAATTCCTTCTCACATTTTTTGTGCAGGCTGGTTCGATCTGGATTTGACGTATATCACCAGCCGAATCATTGCCATGGTACTTGGCGCATGGCGTCTTCGTCTCCCTTTTTTCTCTAGTTTTTTTAAATGTTTTTATTTACCAATGTACAGGGCATCCCAGGCCAAAAGATGGACAAGATCTGGCGTAATGATGGCGATGGTAAGTTGCATCCTCCTTCCACCACCGGCTGTTGTTGTGGGCACACAAAGCCGAATGCTCAAGAGCTACTGCTTGTGCCTACTTGCAGACGTGGCCACCTTCCTGTGGTTCTATCACGCCAAGCACTTCATGGTCTTCAACCTGAGCGGTGAGGAGTACGACTATGCCAAGTTTGACAACAGGGTAAGCGCAAACTCCTTCTCACTCCATGACTGGTGTGTAGTAGACTCTAAGATCATCTCTTTCACGTGCAGGTGCTCGACTTTGGCTTCCCCGACCACAGCGCGTGTCCGTTGGCCCTCCTCTTCCAGATCGTGGAGGCCATGAAGAAGTGGCTGAGCGAAGACGAGGAGAACGTGGCCGTCGTTCATTGCTTGGCTGGTACCCACGCACCCAGCACCAAACCGCCATTCGCTGTTGGCCTCCGAAGCTCAAAATCATCAATTGGTCAGGTAGGGGAAGGACTGGCATGGTCATCAGCACATATCTGCTTAGAGAGGGCTTCTTTAGAGATGCCAAGGTAAGCACTTCATCTCTTCTTCTTTCTTTCTTCCTCTTCTCCCCCGGTGAACCTGACCACTCTCGTGTCTTATGCGGTGTCCAGGCGGCGCTTAAATTCTTTGCAGAGGCGCGATCGGCCACGGCCGCCGGAGTGCTGACACCCTCGCAGATCCGCTATGCCCACTACGCCAACGAGATCTACAGGTAAGCTCGCAAGCAAGCCCTTGCGAGGCCTGAACATGGCAACCACGCGCTCGCTCAAAACTCTCACCTTTGCTGCGCAGAGGTCGGATAGACCCTCCCTTTGCCAAGGAACGACCACTCGTCTTGAAGAAGATCGTCATCAGCCCCTTCCCCGTCATCCCTGACGCAGGTGCGCTTTCCTCTCGCTGCCCTCTCGAGCTCGAGCGGTGTCGGTCATTTTAGTCAGCTGACCTTTCACTCCGTCGCTCGCTGTTCGATCTCAGACGACGTGCAGCGGATGGGCGGCTGGGAGCCGGTGATCAAGGTGCTCACGCTGCAGGGTCACCACAAGGAGAAGAACAACGAGCGCCTCCTCTATTCTTCGGACTACCACCCGACCAAGCTCTACTACAGCAAACCGGGGAACATCCGAGTTGTGAGGTACACCACAGGTGGCACCGAATCCTGTGCGATGCGCCCGTTCTCAGGCTGTGTTGTGTTGCGGCCACAAGGGAGGTGGACAACGGGACGGTGAACCAGGAGAAGGAGCGGATACGCAGCAAGCTGAAGCAAAGAGAGAAGATCGTGGTCGACATTACCAAGGGCTGCTTCGTGCGGGGCGACATCCAGCTCAAGTTCTTCCACCAGGCCAGCAGCCGCATCAGCTTCGCGCGCATCCTCAAGAGCGGCTACCTCAAGCCGGTCGAGGTCCTTTCTACCGCCCTGTCCAAGAAGTACCCCTACATCTGCCTGTTCCGGCTCTCCTTCCACACGTCGTTCGTCGGGCGACAGCTCAACGAGATCATCGCCAAGCAGCAGCGCGAAAGCGGCGGCGGGGCCGTGACGACCGAGAGCATGGGTGAATCCTACGACGGCGGCAACGGCACCGTGTCGTGGACCCTGCGCAAGGAGGAGCTCGACGCCATGTTCTCCGGCCCGGCCCACACCAAGATGCTTCCAGACGACTTTGCGATCAAGCTCGTCTTTGGCTACCCTGACGCCTCAGATGATACGCCCGGACTCCGTTCTTCGACATCGCCCGCCTCTTCTTCTTCCTCCTCACCATCGTCGTCGCCATCTTCATCAGCGAATGCTTCGTCGATGCGTGGCTCGGGTGGATCGCGATCGACGCCCAACCTGCCGCCGCTCCCGGCGCTGCCCTCTGTTGACGGGGCCACGTCGGCCGTGGCCTCCCTCGCCCTGTCGCCGCGCGGCCCCGAACAGCGGGAGAAGCTGGCCCAGCGCCGCACGGGTGACGGCCGCCCGAACGCCCGAGCTACCGTCAATTTCTCCGGCGGCGGCAAGTACAAGGAGGCCGAGCACCAGCCACCGTCCTCGCGAGGCCAGCGCGGCACCATCTCCTATTCCTCCATCAAGCGGCATGCCACAGGACCCCTTCAGGTTCGTTCGCGCCCCCCGGGCACTTGTCGCTCATTGAGTTCATTCATCGGCTGACCTTGTCCGGTTGGTGGTTCTGCATATGATCACAGAATGAAAGAAAGGCGCAGGAGCGGTCGATCGATTTTGAGGACATCTTCTTGAAGACGCCTACTCCGTCTTCTACGGCTTCGTCGCGGGACCACTCCGAGCAACGCATATCTGAATCGACCGAGCCCACGTTCCCACCGGCCTCGGCGATGCGCCGCCGCAGCTCTCTGCCGTCCAACTCGGCGCAGCATGCCGCCGACGCTGCAGCTGAGACGGCCGCCGTGCATAAAAAATCGGTCACCCCGTCGCCCCCGAGGCCCAACCCTTCCGCCAGGCCCGACGCGCCCACCCAGACGCGCGGCTCTTGGCAGCCACCGGCCGAGCGTGATGTGAGCCCGACGCATCGCGTCGAAATCATGACTTCCACGCCAGCACTCACGAGTTCTCTCCACTCGCCGCTCCGCCCCACGCCACCGTCTTCCTCCTCCTCCTCCTCCTTCTCCTCGTTGCCGCAGTTCTCTACCTCCCCGCCGGCCTCGATGACGCCACCCGGCTCAGGAGGGTCCATGTCGAGCAACGGGCAGGCCACGGCCTACGCCTATCCGCCATCGGCCATTGCCGCAGCTGCGGCCAGCCACAACCGACAGTCGCTGCTCCAGTCCTACCCGTCGACGCACCCCGTCCTCACCCCGACGCCCGCCGGCCTCGTGGCGCCCGTCTCCGCTCCGGCCCACACCGCGGTGCCCTCGCCGGCCCACACCGCGGTGCTCACGCCTACGCCATCGCTCCCGGCCATGGGCGGAGGCGGCCCCCCGCCGACCCACCCCCACTCCGCCCCCGCGCAATTCGTTGCTGGCGCCGGTGACGGCAGCGGCAGCGCCCAGCTTCACATGCCGCTCACGCCCGTGTCTGTCCGGCCTGGCGCCAGCAACCCGCCGCAGCCGCAGCCGCTCAACAACTCATCGGGCGTGTCACCGGTGCGCGCGAGCATGGCCGTGGGCCATGGCCACGTCCCGCTTCAGCCCACGCCCGCTACGCTCGGCAACGGCAGCGGAAACAGCCATGGCAATGGCAATGTCGGCCAGCTCCCGTCCTACGCTCATCACCCCCAGCAGCCGCAGCCGCAGCACCAGCAGCACTTCTTCGCGCTGCATGCGCCGCTGCAGCCGGTGCCGGTCCTGCATCAGGACTTCACCAGTCGGCTGCCGCCCGTCCGCTTTCCGCCGGCGTCATCGGCACAGGCCATCGACGAGGCCCAGCGCGAGCGCATCCGACAGCAGATCATCGCTGAGCGGCAGCGCGCGCTCTATCCGCAGCAGCCGCAGACGCAGCCGTCACAAACGCAATCGCAGCCTCAATACCACCAACCACTGCAGCCCGAGAGAGCCCGGGACCAGAGCAACGCCAACGCCGCCAACACCATCAACATGGAGAGGCGGAGGCAGCAGGAGGACGAGCGGACGCGGCGAGACAGCTGGGAACGCGAACGAGCGGCCGCGGCGGACAGGGGCCGGGGCCGGGGCGGAGATGATGGAGGAGACGATCGCGATGACCGACGAGATCGAGGAGGAGGTGGACGAGGAGGAGACGGTCGAGGAGGTGGAAGAGGAGGAGGCGATGGGCGGCCGCGAGGCGGGGCGAGAGGCGGCGGCGGCGGATCAGGAAATGGGGGTCGGGGAGGACAACCACCTGCGGCCAGTCCGCGACGCACCTATCACATCTCCGAGATGTTGTGAAGATGATGACTTCATTCAAAAAAGTCAACATTAAGCTCGAGCAGCTGCAGGTGCTGTTGTCAACAGTGTCCTTCCTTCTCCATCGGCTTCTCCCTCTTCTTCACCACCCAACAGCTCCATTTGACTCTCCTGTTGCCGCTCCCATGCACCACCACCAGGTTCGCCGCAGGCCAAGTGAAGACGGCCGAGTGTGTGTGTAACGCGGGGCACCAACCAACGAAAGCACCTCGTGTGTGCCTCTGGCACAAAAAAAGTCGTTTCTCCCATCACACGCCGAGCTTGGCGAGCCGCTCCTCCACTGCGGCGAGCCTGTCGGCCATCCGTCGCCTCTCGCGCCTCTCGTCGAGCACCAGCCGCCTGAGCTGCTCGAACGTCGTCGCCAGCTGGCTCTCGTCCTCATCGCCCGCCGCCTGCTGCTGTTGCAGGGCCTCCACCTCCTGCCGCAGCTCCTGATGACCCTCCGCCCCAGTCACCACCGTAACAGGCGCGGCCGGCACCACTCTGCGTGGTACGTTTGACGGTGGCGTCATCGTCGGCACCGACGACGCACGTTGCACGTAGGCGCCGCCCGACGTCGTAGCGCCGCTGCTGCCGGCGGTGGGGCGAGAGTAGACCAGTGGCGGGGGGAGTGATGAGCCCGCGCCCGGCGTCGCTGTTGCTGCGGCCTCGCCGGCGGTGCCGACGCTGACCTTGCGGAGCGGCGGAATGGTCGACGGGATGAGGGTGGGCACGGGCGCAGCGCGTGGCTGCTGGCTGCTGTTGCTGATCCCTCCGGCGGTGGTGGGGGGCGGCGGCAGGGTGCGGTTGAGGTTCGCACTGCGGCCGACGCGGCTGGCCACAGGATGAGGAGGCTCGCGCCTGCGCTGCTCCTGCTGGGCCGCGTACTCGCTCTCGCGCAGCCGCATCTCCTCTTCCTCGCGCGCTCGTCTCTCCCGCTCCTTGGCTCGTGGGTCATCGGCGGTGAGCTGTTGCCGCTCGCGCTCCTCCTTCTCCCTGCGCTCGCGCTCTTCGTTCTCCCGGGCCTCCTTCTCGATCCGCTCGCGCTCCCTCTCGGCCTTCTCCGCGGCTTCGCGCTTCTCCCGGGCCTCCTTCTCGACGCGCTCGCGCTCGGCCCTCTCCCGCGCCTCCTGCTCGACGCGCTCGCGCTCGGCCGTGTCCCGGGCCTCCTTTTCAAGGCGCTCGCGCTCTTCCTTCTCCCGGGCCTCCCTCGCCGCGCGCTCCCGAACGGCCTCGAGTGCTCTGGCCCGCTCCTGCTCCTCCTGCTCCTCCTGCTCCTTCTCGACCCGGAGGCGCTCGATCCCCTCGGCCTCGGCCTTCGCCACCCTCTCGCGCTCGGCGGCCGCCACTCGCTCGAGCTCCTCCTCGGCCTCGCTGTACTGCAGGAACAGGTCGTTCGTCTGGCTGTAAAAGCTATCGACCACGGCTGGTGGCACGACGTGGCTTACGTGACTGCCGTGATGATGGTGGGGGTGGTGGTGGTTGGTTGTTGTTGGCGACGACCTGTTCCAGTCCTACTGCTGCGGTTGCGGTTGCGGCGGCCTCAAGATGGACATAGTTCTTGGGCACGCGCCCGACCTTTCCGTGCAGCTCGCCTCGGTACCAATTCACCGAGAGGTCCTCGACCAGCTTCACCCGATCCCCCTTCGTGAAACTGGACAAACCGCACCACCGCACACAAGGACTGGTTAACAACGCACAGCATGGCCAACACCAAAGCCACGACAGAACTAACAGCACGACATGCAACTGAGGATATGCACCTGAGCTCGTCATCATTCCTGGCTGCGTAGTGATACATGGCCACCAGCCATGTCTGGCTGGCAGTCATGGCTGAAGCTTCTGGTACAGGGGCAGGAGAGTGAGACATTGCAATGTGCTTACAACCGCATTTGGGGGGCAGATCATACTATCGGCTTCGAAGGGGAGGGTTTGTCGTGTGGCCCGCGATGGGGGCGCAGGCACAGCCCTGTTGGGGATCGGACCGTGCGACGCTGCGCGCTGGAGTTGGTGTACGGCTGCTTGGGCGGCTCCGGTTGCAGCAGCAGGAGCGACGGAAGCCGGCGCGGCGGTAGCTGCTGCTGCGGGTGCGGCTGCCACCGGTGGGCTCGATGGCCTTGACGTAGCTCGAGGGGAAGTAGCCTATCTTCTTGCCCATGCGCCCCTTCCACCAGGACTCGCTGGCCTTCTTCACCACCTCCACCTCATCCCCTGTTGGTTGTGACGAACGTAAGTGGCCATCAAGACTACTGATGAAGAGCACAGGTGGGTGTGGACCTTTCTTGAGGGACAGCTTGGAGGTGTCATCCGTTTTGAAATCGTACAGACAGACCACCATCAGCGGCGCCGTCTCGGCTTCCACATGAGCAACCTGCTAACAAACATTGCAGTGTTCGATGTCATCATGTGACGTGCTGTTCGTCGTAGCTCACATAAGAGAAGGGGTACCTGTGGCTTCGCCATTGTGCCAGCAACAGCAGCAGAGTGGGCAGCAGCTGCGGAGGGAGGGTTGCTGGCGGCGGAGGCAGGGGTTGTGTTCATCTCCACCAGCCTGACGTAGTTGGAAGGGAAGAGGCCAACTTGTCCGTTTAGCTCGCCCTCCCACCACCCCTCCTCCTGAAGTTTCTGCAGCACCTGCTCTCCCCGACGACACCACACAACCTGGTCAACTCAACTCGAGCTGCAAGAAGAAGAAGAGATAGAGAGTACATTGATAGTGTCTCCTCTCTTGAAGCTGATCTTCTTGTCGTTGTCGCCCGTGAAGTCGAACAGGGCGACCACTTTGCCGCAAGCCAGGATGTCCGCCGTGTAGCCGCGTCGCCTATAGGCCGCCGACACAGTGGTGCGGGGGCTGGTCGCAGGGGCTGAAGCACTCGACGATGTAGATGCCGCCCCCGCCGCCATGGTGGTTGAGATTGGTGGCACCCCGCGTGTTCCTTTGGACCACGTCGCATGTGCTGGAGGGGCACGTTGCGCGGAGGGGGGCGAGCTTTGATTGCCTCGCGAGGCGGTGGTCGACACCTCGCCTCCGCTGACGCTCCCGCTCCACGACGTCCCGCCTCCTCCACCACTTCCCCCAAGCTTCGAGGTGGTAGCCTCTCCTACGACGGGTACCTCTTGAACGAAGCTCCCAGGGAAGAGGCCACGCTTGCCCTCGACCTCGCCCACCCACCACCCGCTCTCCTGGCGCTGGAAGACCGAGATGCGCTGGCCCTTCTTAAAGCTGAGCTCCCGGTCGGAGCGCCCCGCGTAGTCGTAGTTGGCCACGGCCTGTGCCACCTCGCGGTGGGCGGTCGTCGCCATCTCGATCTCTCGTTGCACTGCCCTTGGTGCCAGTTCGAGAGCCAGGTGCGTCTCCCTTTTTTGGCCTTGCCCAAAGTTGAATTCAAAACGACTTTGAAAACGTTTCGAAACTGTTTCGAGGAGCAAGGCAAAGGGTACGAACGCTTACGCTGGTGCTGCGTAGGAAGCATAGCAAGACAAGAAGGCAAGGTGAGTGCATCTTTGCCAGAGTGAGAAAAAACGCACCACAACTACCATTAGATTTGCGCCTTGCAAGAGTCAGGGAGGAATGCATCGAAATAGCCGGCTTGCCTTCTCCGCAACCCGCGGTGCTTCAGCAGGTGCTCGTTCGCGTGTCGGCACATCTCAGCGCCTGCGCACGCCAGCCGTCCTGTACCACCACAGCGGCCGATTCTACGCCACCACCGCACGAGGTAGCGCCTTCTCTCCGCTGCAGATTTCTCTCGTACTAATCTCATAAACCTTTTATTTATTGATTGATTGGCCAGGAAGCTGCAACACCCACTGGCGGTGTGGGGGAGCAGCTGTAGCTGGCGCAGGAGCGCTCATGCTTTATATGGCCGTCAACAGCAAGTCGGTTGTGCATGCAGAGGAACACCTACCACAAGCCACCACCAGCGCTTCCCACTCGCCAAGAGCCGAGACCGACAAGCCCCTGGCGAGTGGCGGCAACGTGTGGGTGTGGGGCGCAGATGGCGGGACCGTGCCCTCTGCCGGGTCTTCCCCGGCCGATTCACTGGTGCCGCGGCTGGCCGCGAAGCTCAGCGGAAAGGGCATCAAGGGCCTGGCTTTCGGCGACAAGGCTGCAGCCGCCGTGACGAACAAGGTACTCACCCCCAACGCGAGCTATCGTTGAAGTCCGACTCTTACCTACCATGACACGCAGGGCGAGCTGTACTTGTGGCGAGTCGGCGAAGAGGAACCGACGCTGACCGAGCACAAAGGCGTACAGCAGGTGGCCTGCGGAAGGTGAGCCCATTTCACTGTGATCGTGCTCGCTTCATTGCACGTGGCTTACGCATTTCGCAGGAATGGACTGATCGCGGCGCTCACGGACAAAGGCGACGTCTTGCTGTGGGACGCGCGCACGCATGCCGAAGGCGGGCTGCATCCACCCGCCTCGTCTAAAGAGGCCGGTGACGCAGATTGGAAAAACGTCAAGCGTATAGACATAGCTTCACTATCACTTCCGCCAGCGTCAGCTACTGCGACACCTGCTGCGTCGGCTTCGTCATGGTGGTGGCCATTCGGTGGATCAGGTTCGAAAGCCGGCGCGGAAACGATCACGCAGGTCGACTGTGGCAGCGGACACGTGGCGATGGTGACCTCGCGCGGCAGAGTGCTCGTGCTCGGCGATAACAACTACGGCCAGGTACGGGACTCTACTCTAGAGCGTTGGGTCGTACATTACATGCGCCTGTAAGGCGCAGCTTTCTCATATCTGGGACAACTACTGGCTGACAGTGTGGCACGCAAGACGCATCAAACGAAACCCGAGGACCAGGCATGGTACGACCTTCGCCTGTGGTGGTCGACCTCGGGATTGCTGGCGGGGGCCACAAAGCTGTGGGCGTCTCCTGCGGTGACACCCATACAGGTACCATTGCGCTGGTCTCGCTGAATCAATACATAGAACACAAAACTGACCTCGGCGTTCGTTTGTCCGTGGCAGCCATACTGCTGGACGATGGTGCCGTGTTCATGCTGGGCAGCGTGCATCTCAGTGGACTCAAGGGGAGCACACTGTACACCGACTCGCCTGTGCTCGTACCGCTGACGCGTGACTCCAAGTCCGTGGAAAAGCTGGGGCGGATTATCAAGCTGAGCTGCGGTGGAGAGCACACGCTAGCCCTCACCAACTACGGTGTCCTTTTGGCCTGGGGTAACGGTGCGTACTTCATCATACACTGCACGTCGCACACGCCGCCCCCCGCGGCTGACGTATGCAATCGGCAGGGATGTATGGCCAAGTGCCCGACAACCAGGGCAAGCACATCAACACGGCTCACCCTGTGCTCAGGGCGCCATTCTTCAACGCCGAAGGCAAGGAATTCATCAACAACGAGGTGAAGGAGCTCCAATGCGGCAACGAGCATTGCCTCGCCCTCACCAAGGGAGGCGACGTGTGGTCCTTCGGCCGAAACGACCGGGTACTCCCGCCAATGCCCTCCTGGATGAATGAGCAGGCCTTCACTGACCTTTCATTCACTTCCTTCTTTCTCGCACCATCAGGGACAGTGCGGCGTCGGCAACCGCGCGCATCAGAAGACACCGCACAAGGTGACCAAACTGCAGTCGCGCAAGGACAAGATCTCCGCCATCGCCTGCGGCCAGCACACCTCGGCTGCCATCGAAGAGTGAGCGCAGAAATATGAAATATAAATTTCAAGGAAAAAATTGGAAATATAAAAGATTGAGATGAGAAAAAGCAGATTAAAAGAATAATTGGCCAAGAAGCATCGCCAAAGGAATCTGGTCCATGCTGCCTCTGGGGAGCTAGAGACGTTGCCTCCGAAACAAGATATGGACAAAGCGCAATACACCGCTTGCCCAGACCTCCGACATTCACCACGCAATTCCCCCCTCCGTTCGACCTTGTACGACTCCCATTTGGTGCCATCTTTATTGCCTTTTCCATTCATTAATTCCATTTGGATGCAGCTCGACGCTGTCGGCATCCAACAGTTCACCCACGCGTGGGGTACGACATCCACCTTGATTTATTCACATATATTAATTTACAAAAACAATCCTTGCGTGGTGGTGCACAACCAACAGAGCCCCCAGCGGAGAACAAACCGCAACGACGACAGCCCTCATGGTATCTGTTTGCTGGACACTCAGCCGGGGACTCCTCAGCCGCCGCAGCCACTCGGTACGCACACGGGTCTCCACCGCTTTGCTCGCACTCGTCTAACGTAACGACGACACCCCCCACATGCAACAGCACAAGAGACCACCAAATCGTTCAGACTAGGACCCAGACTGGGGTTGCTTCAGAGCCCCAACAAGAAGTCGTCCGGTACGAGCTTGCCACACAAGTGTGCGTGGCTGTGCTGCTCCTTCCAGGTCCCTCTTCTAATACTCGATCCTCGTGCCCATGTACCTTGACGCAGGCACTCAGCGCACGAAGACATTCAGCAAGCGTCGCGAGTTACTCTTTGAGCCCGTCCCCGATGCTTGGAATGGAGGCGGGTCGCGGGCGACGAAGGCCTCGGCACGAGAAGAGCAGAACCCCGACCATAAGACAATACCGGCAGCGATGGCGGTCGAGGCGATAACAAACAAGACGAGAGCTGAGGCGCACATGGAGGAAAAGGACGAAGAGGCACGAAGAAAGGAGGAAGAAGATGAAAATGACGGAAGAGACACACCGCACCACTACCGCCAAGTCGATGGCGACGACGGCGGAGGACAACGAAATTATCCACAACTACTGGAGCGAACTCAACGATCAGCGGGGAGGCGGTGGAGGATCATACGGAATGGGGAGAGCGCATTTCCAATGAGAAGATGCCAGCGAGGAAGAGCCAGGCGAACCAGAGCGAGAAGGTGAGGGAGGCCCAAGAGAAGACCAAGAAGCTGATGGCCGACAACGACTTGCAAGATGCATTTACTGGAGGTACGACGATTCACTCTCACTGTAGCGCGCGCGCACGCACGCAATCGGGCTCACGTAGGCGTGCCAATCGTGGATGTCAGCGATCACAACCAGGCTGGTCACCGGTGCGAGGGCCAAGGCTAGGAGCCGGTACGATGTACAGGAGAAGCAGGAGGGTGAGCAGAAGAGAACATTCTCGCCCGCCGATCCACCAAAGGTCTCCCGCCCCAGGACCAGACAAAAGCCCGAACCCAAGCCCAAGCCCAAGCCCAAGCCCGTGGTGATTACTATCGACGATGATGGTATTCCTCTCTTTTCTGCAATGGCCGTTGCTTTCACGCGCATGAGCTCTGATCTGAACACCCTATCGTGGTGTATGTGGTGTGTGTGTCGCAATGTGTAGACAGCATGAGCCAGGACTCCTTTGCCGAAGCCTCCAGTGCCGCCCCGCCAAGAAAGCGTGCGCGGGGTGATACGCCGAGCTACTACTCGCCGCGCGTCGTGTTTGGTCGTATGGACTACGCCGACGTGCAGTGGGAGATCCGCTGGGAGCAGGCTGAGCTGGCCATTCGTACGGTGAAGCAGCTCACCGCCGACGACGACGGCGACCCCTATGCTTTTGACGACGGCGACGGCGACTACGCACCCGATGAACCGAAACAACGAAACGCAAAACGAAAAGAGTGTCAGCCTCTCGCGCGGGCAGCGCCAAAAGCCACCGAGGACAGAGAGTTCCATATCCCCTACACCGACCTAGCCCGTGTTGCGGTACCGTCAACATTCATCTCTCTCTCCCTTTCGCTGGCTCTCCGAGATCTCGCTCACGCTCGGTGCCAGGAGTTGACGTCGACTGGGCTGGTTGCCGTGAGGACACGGACAATTCTGAGTCAAATCGATTCCTACTACTACGACCCACAAAACAGAGGTATATAGCATCCACGGCCGCACAACGTAGACACTTGTTAGATGCCTGTGGTGTTTGATAGCTTACAATGCGGCGACTGTCCATCAGATGGTAGTCGGCACTACATCCACATCTACTGCTCCAACGGGAACGAATGGCGAGAGGAGTGGCACAAGGTGAAGACAATTCTCGCGGAAGCCAGCATCAAAACGGCATCCATCACGTACGTCCGCCCTCAAGACTTAGCGCTTATTAGCTAACTGGTGTCCCAAACTGCTAACGCTGGTCTACGCAGCGAGGCCACTTATGCGGAATTCAACATCGGAGCCTTGGATCGACAGACGGTTCCGTCATCAATCGCCTCCATTAAACGCTATACCACACGCTCCATGTCACGCAAGCCCACCACGACTCGGTTCGTCACCTTCCAGTCTCCGCCACTTGACTACTATGCTGACACTCACTCTTCCTGCAGCCGATTCATATCGACAAAGAAGATCATCACCTACCCGCCAGGTCGCTCAAGGTACACACACGACACACGACACGACCAACGACAACACACGACACACACGACACACACGACACACACACACAGTACTAAACTTACGTGAATTGTGTGTTTGCAGAGATGTGGTCACTCTCACGCAGGCGGACGTCGAGCGACTTGAGCCCGAACAGCTGCTGAACGACAACATCATCGAGTTCTACCTCAAGTACCTCTACGAGGAGGCCCTCTTCCCCGACAACGCGCCGCAGAGGGATCAGTTCTACTTCTTCAACACCTTCTTCTGGCCCAAGCTGCAGTCCCTTAAGAGCGAGGACCAAATGAAGAATCTCCTCTCGTGGACCCGCAACGTCGACATATTTAAGAAGCGATTCCTCTTCGTGCCCATCAACGACGGGTACACGCCCGCTATACACGGCACACGGTGCACACGGCACACGGCGCACACACCCATGTATTGTGGCTAATGCTTTATCGAACCCAAGGTTCCACTGGAACGTGGTGGCGATCTGCAATCCGGGCTCCATCGTACACGCGCAAACGCCCGGGGCGATGGACAAGCTGCCAAAGGAGGAGTGGCCAGTCATGGTCCACATGTGCTCGCTCCACTCGACGGCCGGCCACGTGTTCAACAAGCTGCGAGCGTACGTTTGTTGTCCTCAGCTCATTTCTTTTGTCTCTTTGAGACGAGACGATCCAAAGGCTTGTGGCTCACATATGTTTGGTATGTATGAATTCGGGTGATTATAGCTATCTTGGCGTGGCGTGGAATGCGGACGATAGCAGGCCCAGTATCAAAGTCACCAAGGACTCGCTGTTGGGTTTCATCCCCAATGTACGACTGCTACTACTACTTGCCTCCCTCCTTTTCCCTTTGGTTTCTCTCTCGAATGGCTCACTAACGTCAGCACAATCGATTCTGTCGGGTGTTTGGCTGCACAGCTGCCGGAGCAACAGAACGGCTCGGATTGTGGCGTGTTTCTGCTCCAATACGTGGAGGGCTTCTGCAGGAACCCGCCCACTCTCTACACCAAGGAGGACCTGAAGGTTACGGTACTGTGGCCTCTGCCTCGTTGTGTAGTGTCATGTGAAGTGTGTGTGTCGTGTGTGTCGTGTGTGTTCGCCTGATGCTAATTGTGTGGTGGTCACTGGTCTTAATTGTACAGCTCAACCGCAGCTGGTTCGACAACGAGACGATTACCCAAAAGCGAAGGGAGATCAAGGATCTCATTGCTCGCATCGCCTGCGAGCAGGAACCCGTGACCGACGAGCCCGAGCAGGCCGAGGGACCCAAGGACGAGGCTGAAGCGGCTGCTGCCACTACCACCACCACTCAGTCGTCGGCCGGTGATGCTTCGGTCAAGTCAGGCTCCAGCGATGAAGGAGAGGCTCCGCCATCATGCGGCGGCGAGGTGGAAGTGTACGTCGTCGGCGAAGAGACAAACAAGAACGAAACGAGAATGGACTCAAAGAATGAAGACGAGGACGGCGACGACGACAACACGCAGCTGCCCATCGAGCGCGGCGGCGTTGAAGCACACACCGGTGTGATGGAGGTCGAAGAAGCAGAAGAGAGGGAGGAGGCCGCGAGGGACGACTCCAGCCTGGGCAGCGACCTCACCCCGCCTTCGCCGCTGAGTCTGAACTCGGCCCCGGTCAGCAGCGACGACGAAATGCTGAAGGAGCTGGTGGCACAGGAGGCCGACGATCGCATGCCCACCTCGGGCGCCGCCAGACGACCTAGCCCAGGGCTTTCGCCGCCGCGCTCGACCACCACTCGAGAGGTTGCGATGGCAGACCTCGACGAGGGCGAGGGCGAGGGCAGCGGGGAGACGCCGGGCATGGAGCTCAAGGTGGCGCGATGGACCGAGAAGAGGAAGCGGAAGGGCGAAGAACGACGCCGAGAAACGAAAAAGGTAAAGAAAGCGACGGCGGGCCGGGGCGGCGACGGAGAGCGTGACCAGTCCTGCGCAGTACTCTTGGTACCGAGTTCGCCACAGTCCCGGGCGGAGGACGATGACGAGAACGAGGCGGAGGAGGAGGAGCGAGGGAGCAAGAAGGCCGTAGGCTACGAGGGTGATTCAGATATCGACATCTGGGTCCTGTCGCCACGGCTTCAGCCGGATTTCGATCCCGTCTTCGAAGCCAACGCCAGCAAGCAGCGAGACCGAGAGCGTGACGACAACGACGAAGAAGAGGAGGGCGAAGGCAAGACGACGAAGAAGAGGTGGGCCAAACGACGGAAGCGAGAGGAGAACGGCAGCAGTGGAATGGAGGATGAGGCTGAGGAAGCGGTGATCACGGCGGTCGTGCCCGCATCGTCGTCATCGACCAGCGTGCGAGCGTCAACGGTCGACACGTCGGCGGCCCGACCATCAGGGCGGACCGTGCTACCGGTCGCAGCGTCGCCGCCGGCGTCGCCGCACCGACAGAAGGTCCCAATCGGCGACGGAGGACAGACCGTTGTCGTCGACATCGGCGAAGAAGAAAAAGAAGAAGGCGAACAGAGAAAAGCGAAGGAGGAGAAGGAGAAGCGGGCAGCGCAGTCGAGAAGTCGCGGCGCGACAGGCACCAAGGGCGAAAGCTGGTGGTCTATCGTCCGCGGAAGCTTGTCGGGCCTGCGGTCAGCCTGGCCCACAACGACTCCGGGCGCAGCAGTAGGACCCGCCGGCGAGTCGATGCACGGACAGCAACTCATTTTGGCGCCACTACCACCACCAGGCCAAGACGAAGACCCTCTGCTGAATAGAAGAGACGAGGAGGGGCAGACCATGGCAACACCGACGCCAACGCCAACGACGACGCCGACGCCAACGAGCACCTCGACGGAGACGACGATGACGAGTTCGGCCGAGAATGATATCAGTAGCTCCGGCTCGGGCAAACGAAAGCGGCTACGAAAGCGACGAAGAAAAGGAAAACACGGCAGCCAAGCCGACGACAGTCTCAGCTCAGAGGCCAGCCTGCCCTTTGACGGCGAAGGCGGCGAAGGCGGATCACCAGTGTTCCACGTGGTCTACGACGCTGTGGCGGTGGCCGACCGCGAGGCCGCGCACGGGCGGTGGGACACCACCGCAGCGGGCCTGCCCGCCGAGGTCAAAGAGGAGGCGAACGACGGGGAGGAGAACGAGCAGGCGAGCGAAGAGATGATGAGGAACGCGGTTGAAGAAGAAGATGGAGGAGGAGGAAAAGAAGAGGAAGAAGCCAACGACGACGACTCGGGCACGATCAGCGATCCGCATCCGGGGCGATTGCGCCACGCCAATGGGCCGCGGTGCGTGGCGGGACGAACGAAGACGAAGGAGGGCCTGGCGATGAAGAAGGTCACAAAGAAGGGCAAGGGCACGCCCAAGCCCGCCATCAGAACGCTGGGTCCGTAATGTGTAAGATCCCCCCCCCCAAGGCCAAGCCTGCCCAAGAGGGAGTGGTAAAATGTAATCTCTCATCACCGCCATCATCTTGTTGGTGGTGCGCACCACCCAGAGCCTCGTTGACCTCTTGCAGAGCAACGCTGAGGCAATTTCAATTTCTCTTCACTCTCAGTCAGCCAACACCACAAGACTTGTGTAGCAGTGCACATAGCTCTGGCCTCCAACCTGAAGAACAAATTTGAGGAGCTGGCCAAGGTAGCTCTTCTTGTTGATGGTTCTCTTCTTTAACGATCTGGTGTTGATTGATGGTTTTGTGGGGGGGGGGATGTAGCCACCGCCTGAGCCCGAGAGGAAGAAGACGGGCGGCAAGGTGGGCTGGAACGACCCGGCGGCGCAGGGCCAGAAGAAGGTCCACAAGGGCGGCCACACCGTCATCGGCAACGGCCCCCCGCCCAAGAAGAGCCTCACCGACCTGCCCTGACCGTCGCGACAGCCCCCGTGTAAATTGAATGATTTATTATTTATTTTCCGCTAACGCCACTGGCTCCCCAATGGGCGAGTACATAACTGATAAATAAATATAATTGGCCATAATTAGCAGCAACAGCTGCTGCGCCTGTGATCACGCTGACCAACCGTTCAGCCACAACTCAGCTTTACAAAAGATCAAACAAAGGAGACGAGTGGAGGATGAGCCAGCAGAGGGAGTGGCGCGCCAAGTTGTCGCCTCCTTCTGACATAACGCCGGCAGCACTGCACGCCTCTGCTACCGCCCCCGGCCTTGAGCCTCCCGCCACGTAAACCTGCAAGCCCAATAATATTTTATATTCTTTGTTTTATTTTATGTTTAGTTATTTATTTGTACCGGAAAGCGAGCGGAGCAGTTTCGTTGCCAGCCCTGAGTTCTTGACCGATACACCACTCACGGAGCGCGCACGGCCAACTGACTTCACTCCTTTCATCACTTCGCCAACAATACTCAGACCGGAGGCTGGCGGCACACCTCTGTCTGTAAGTCCGGAGAGGCTGACCACAACCAGTCCACGCCCTTTTCGCAAGTACGACCCCAAACTCGCTCTCTTTACTGACCCCCCCCCTCTTTCATCTTTTAATTTTATAAACTTAACTTTTAATTTTATGAGTATTATCCCAAATAATCGCAATTTCCGTTTTGTGAGCTTTTGCGTTGTCATGACACGAGCTCACCACCGCACCGCACCGCACCGCACACGCCACACATCGCACACGCACGGTGGTGCTGGTGATCCCTTCATGATAGGAAAGGGCGCCCGGGGACGCTGCACCTGGCCTTGCCCAAGGGATTCAGCGCCGAACTTGGCGAGCAGGCTTGGGTCATCCAAGAGCCCTCGACCGCGACACCGCCCAACGACAACGACACCGGCAACGGCCCAGAGGCCGCCGCCATGAACCGCAGCGAGCCGGGTCTGGTGCGCAAGGAGCCGCTGCGCCGGTCCAAGGACGACGGCTCGGCGAAGACCGGCGGCGGCGCGACTCCGCTCAACAGGTCCGACCCGTTGTCGACAGAGCGCGACGAGCGGAAGCGCAGCAAGCGGGCGTCGAGGGAGAAGAAGGCGGCCGAGCGAATGATGGAGTGGCGGGCCGCCACGAAGGACAAGTGGACGTCGAGCGACGAGTCGCCGCCGCTGTCGCCGCGGGGAGCCGGCGGCGGGCTGGGCTTCAGCGCCGCGCCCACTGGGATCTACAATGGCTTCGTGCTGCCGCACGGCAAGGTACGCACAACACATAACACATACATGTGATGCATCGCCACCCTCCACGTTCTTTCTCTTTCTTTCGTTTTCTCTTTCTCTTTCTCTCTTTCCTTCAAATGGCAACGCATATCCTAATCGGGGTGCGCCGAGCAACGATGACCAGCGGAGATTGTGTCATTCTTTTGTTTGTTTTTAGCGTTTGTTTATTCAACACTTTTCATATATCACTTTGGCTTGGCTCGCTGCCGCCACACACACATATATTTTCTTTATCATTTTTCTTTTTTACATAATATCTGTGACCTTATATATGTTCGATATTGGAGGAAGTGCTGGCAATAGCAGCGCCAAGAAACAGCGCGGTGGTGGTGACCTGGTCCTGGCCAAGTACCGGGGGTGGTCCAGCTTCCACCAGGCCTCACAGACCCTGGAGGACTCTCCCTGCCTCCTTCGGGCGGCGACACTCCACGCTATCCCAGTTTAGGCTCTTCCTTTCTTTTTCATCATTCCATTTATTTGTCTATTATTCTTTTTATTGTATTTTATTCATCAGTATACGTATTATCAATTGAATATTTTATTTATCAGTAAATATTATCAATTGTTGTGCCAGCAACATGGCAAGGAGGCCGACGGGTCTGCATCGACTCAACAGACCGAGCTGCTGCCTGGCGAGAGCCTGGTCGTGGTGCACGAGGGCGTGGTGGTGGGCCTCAACCAGGTACGCATACTTTTATTATTTATTATTTGTTAATTGTTCATTATTGTTTATTATTTACTCACATTGCGGTGATCGATTCAGGCGCGCGTCGGGCAACTGGGCAACCTCCACATCACCAACTTCCGCCTCTCCTTCTACAGCAAGGTACGCGCACTATGCCCTCTTAACGCTTTGCCGTCTTGTCTGCCGCACATCAGCTTATCGCATGGACGTTGCAGGAAGCTGGTCGCATCATGGACCTCCCGCTGGCGCTCATTCTCAACCAGAAAGTCGAGACAAAGGGGCGAATCGAGGTGCACCGTCTTGCTCCTCGCACTCGCACTCATTTTTCTAACTTTGTGTGAGACATGTAGGGCGGGTTGCTGTATCTGCTCTGCAAGGACTTGCGCACCGTGTACATCACCTTCACGACAACCGAAGGCCTCACACAGGTTCCGTTCGCACGCACCACCGCACGCGCGCGTACCACGCACACGCACACACACACACACCACACACCACACACACACACACACACACACACACACGTACACACGCACACACAGCCTCTCTATAATACGGTCGACTTCTCACCAAGATGCAACACCCAATATCCAACACTATAGACAAAGAAGTGGATCAAGCAAAACATATTCCCACCGAAGGTCACGTCATTGTTTGCCTTCAAGAGCGGCGAGCAACCGGCACCGGCCTTGGGCGTCTACGATCTCCACAACGTGAGCTGCTCTTGCCCACCATCAGGCCAAACACCTGGTCTAGCTTGATCGACTGACGCTCTGATTTTTATACACCAGGAGTTCATGAGGCAGGGAGCCTTGCACTCGGACTGGCGTATCACCAGCATCAACAAGGTGCGTGTCATTGCCCAATTCACCCGAAGTCGTCGCGCCCATGCCACCACTCAACCTCTCTTTCTTTCCCTTCAATTGGCAGAACTACAAGCTCTGCGTCAGCTACCCCAAGATGTTCGTGGTGCCGAGCTCGATCAAGGACGATGACCTCATCAACACCGCGCCCCTGCACCACAAGGGTATCTCTTGTCAAGTTGAAGTTTCGATATTTTCTTTCGGCATTGACTCGTGTCGTGGCCGCGGCGTAGGACGTACTATTGCGCTGTGCTGGCATCATCCGTCGTCCAAGGCGGCGCTCCTTCGTCGCAGCTATGATCCCCAGTCGCCCGATTCACAACACGAGGTCTGCTTTATCGCTTTATCGCTTTGTTTCTCTCTTTTCTTTGTTTCTCTTCTTTCTTTCCTGCTTGAGTTTGTTCTCAGCTTCTCACCCATACTCCTGCAGGACCCCATTTTGGAGCACCTGTGGCGATTGAATCCCGGCACAGCCACTCGAAAGAATCGAGGTAACGTCACAGACCATACAGCGATGTGTGGCGACACTTCACTCACACGATCACACGATCACACGATCACACACACACACACACACACACACACACACACACACACACACACACACACACACGACACACGCGATATGCACACAATCAGGCGGAAAGAAGCCCGAGTCAGGAGTGTGGGTGATGAACTGCGACCGACGCAAGAAGAACCCGCTGTCCAATTCGCTGTCGACAACCGGCAACCAGGTGATCACCATACAGAAGGTGACGCTGGCCGGCCTGCGGCGTATCACCCCGCCGCTGTCCTCCTCCATAGGCGGCACCCGCAAGGCCACCCTGTCGCCTCCCACGACCGACCGGGCCGGCGCCGGCGGCAGTGGCGGCGATGACGACGAGGCCACCTTCATTCAGCACTTCGCCGACATTCCCGACCGCGAGCACGTCAAGGCCAGCCTCGTGAAGCTGCGCGAGGTGCTGTATACGACCAAGAGCGGCTACGCCCTGCTGGACTACGACGACGGCGGCGCCAAGGAGGCGACGGCGGGCAACGCCGGCGGCGGCGGCGCGCAGGGGGATGGGTCGACCAGGTCGGACGGGCTCATGAGCTCCTCCAGCTCCACCATCTCCCTCGCGTCCGTCGACAATGATAGTACGGACCTAGCTAAGCTTCGCTCTGCTGGCTTAGTGCTCAATCTCTCGTGTGTCGTGTCGTGTGTGTACTGCAGCTGCACAGAAGCGGGGACCTGTGCGAATCGAAAAGAAGGTGAACTGGGTCTACCAGATCAGCAAAACGCTCGAGATGGTGGAGAAGGTGGTCAACATCCTCGAGAAAGGTGCGCCGGCCGGCCCTCGAGTCCCTTCTCTCCGCACGCGCGCACGCACGCAAGCACGCAGCTAATGATGGGGGTGCAGGTGAGTCGGTAGTGGTGCAAAACTTTAACGGCCGCGACGCGGTGTCGACGATCGTGTCACTGGTCCAAATCTGCGTGGATCCCTACTACCGGACCATGCACGGCTTCGCCGCCCTCATCGAAAAGGAGTGGATCGCCTTCGGTGCGTAGAGGCGCACACATCGTGCACATAAAGTGCACACAACGCGCACACATCGTGCACACAACGCGCACACATCGTGCACAGCGCACACATAACGCTGATGGTGTTTGTGCGCAGGTCACAAGTTCGGACAGAACAGAACCAAGAAGCACGCCGACGAGTCGCTGTCCGGCGTGTTCTTGATGTTCCTGGACTGCGTGTTTCAGCTGTGGGACTACTCGCCGCACCAGTTCCAATTCAACGACTCCTTCCTCCTCTTCCTCATCGACTCAGTCTACAACGGTACACACGACACGACACACGACACACGACGACACACGCATGGCACACATACGACACACGCATCACCGCACACGCACTCATCGCATTATTTGTGCGCAGGTCGCTTCACGACGTTTCTGAGCGATTCGGAGAAGCTGAGAGCGTCGCTGGTGGCCGAGAAGACCGCCAGCATTTGGGCCTTCGCCACCGAGAACGAGGAACTCTTCTCCAATTTTCTCTACTCGCCGCCGCCTGCCAACGCGCCCGGCGGCCTGGCCCCCGCCACGGTCGTGTCGGCCGCCGCCTTCAAACCGCTTAGCAAGCAGTCGTCGTTCCTCGTCACCACCTCGCTGGGCTCGTCGTGCTCTACCGCGGCCACCAACCCGCTGGGCGAGGCCGCGCTGAGCGATGGCACCACCGACTCGCTGTCGTCGCCACGCGGCGGCGCGCCCAGCCGGCCGCGCGCCAGCACCGTGGCCGCGGGCGACCCGGCGACGGTTGGTGGTGGGCACGCGACGGTGCGCGACTCGCTGATCATGTCCTCCCAGAGCAAGGACCACTTGCGCATCGTCCCGCCCACGACGTCGCGCGTATTGCACGTGCCACGCGCCACCGAAATCAAGTTCTGGGCCACCTACTTCATGCGGTACTTCGCACCACCTTTTCTTTCTTTTCCTGATCCACGTAGCTAATGGGACTCACGATTCGCGCCACCGCACACGCACACACACGCGCACACAACACGACACACGATTCAAAAACGTTCAGATGGATTGGGCACGATTCCACGCTTAACGCGATGCGGATCATCCGCAGTGTGCAGCAGACCACGGACTACAGCACCCTCAAGCTCAGCAGCCGAGGCCTGCACGTGCTGCCCTACGAGGTGGGTCTGCTGGACCGGCTGGTGAAGCTGCACCTGTCCAACAATCAGCTTTCCACGTTCCCGGTCTTCCTGGGGCAGCTCCAGAAGCTCGAGACCCTGGACCTGTCCCAGAACAGGCTCATGTCCATCTCCTATCACCTCGCCGTCTCGCTCCCCTTCCTGAAGAAGCTCCAGGTGCGACCTCCTGCGCATTCATTCTTCCGCCATCAGTGGCCAAGCTTACCACGCACACGCACACGTACCACCGCACACGCACACGCACACGCACACGCACACGCACACGCACACGCACACGCACACGCACACGAAACACGCACACGCACCGCCCGTGTCGCAGATCCTTCGGTTGCAACACAACCAAATCGCCACTGCGTTGCCCTTCCAGATGTCCGCTCTCGAGAACCTCACCGAGCTCGACTTGTCCCACAACAAATTGGTTTGTCCCCCTTTCATCCCCACCACACACGACACGCGCATACCGAATACACCGCACACGCACACCGCACACACCGCGCACTGCACCACACACGCCTCGCGTGTAAGGAAAACGAATAGATTGCTCACAGTTCGATGACGATGACGATGACGGTGGTGATGGTGATGACAGGACCACCAATTGATGCCTTCGTCGTTCGGCCGCAAGTGCGAGCTCTCGACGCACCTGCGCCGCCTCAATCTGTCGCATAACCGATTCACCAAGTTCCCCGAACGCACGCTGTCGCCGCTGGTCAACCTCGAGTTCCTCAGCCTCGCCGACAACGGGCTCACCGAGATCCCCTTCTCGCTGTTCCAGCTCACCAACCTCCTCGAGCTCGACCTGGGCAACAACAAGCTCAAGTCCTTCCCCACCAAGATCATCGAGGGGGCCACCGGCGGCAACAAGGTACCTACCTTCATTGACGCGCGCACGCACCACACACCACACACACACACACACACACACACACAACGCACACGGTTGTGACGATTGCATGGTCATCGGGCAGGACGAGAGCAACAGCCACCTGGGCCTGGCGAAGTTGAAGCGATTGCATATCTTCAACCTCGACAACAATCCGGACCTCCGCACGCTCCCGCTCGAGATGTTCGCCCTGGGCAGCTCGCTGTACGTCCACCACCAGACCGCCCGGCCGGGCTGTGACCGCGTTTTTGGTTGGCATTCTCCAAATTCTCACTCTATATGGGCTACAGCTGTCGGCTGAACCTGCGCGCGGTCGGCCTCTCCGTCCTGCCGTCGATGAATTTCTCGTATGTGACCAAGGCGCTGGGCAACGTCAACTTCACGTCCCTCACCAACCTACAGATCCTCGACCTCTCGCACAACCGAATCAAAGGTAAACTTTAGGTATGTGGGTGCGAGCTTCAAACATTTTTGGCTCAACGAGGTTTGGCGCGCGCGCTGTGCAGTGATCCCGAATCAGTTCTGGGGCCTGTCGCAGCTGCTCATCCTCAAGCTGGGCCACAACGCGCTGACGGAGCTCTCCCCGCACGTGAGGCAACTCACCGCGTTGCGCTCCCTTCAGCTGGCGCAGTACCGACCCACCGCCTCCGTGCCGTAGAGTTATGGTTCACATGGACAATTTGTGACTCACTGCCTCTTGTCGTTGCGTCTCAGCAACGAATTGAAGACCATATGCGAGGAGATCGTCTACCTCAAGAACCTGACGGCTCTCGACGTGCGCCACAACGACCTGGAGGAGCTTCCCCCACAGCTCGGCATGCTTTCGCAGCTGCAAACGGTAAGCCAACACGACACACGCCAGGCCCGACACGACACGACACGACACGACACTCACGACACACGAAGTAAGCAACTGATATTTATTTATTAATTTTCGGCTATGCAGCTCAAGCTGGACGAAAACAGGCATCTGGTGTCGCCGCCGAAGGAAATCGTGGCCATGGGCTCTGCTCACGTGCTCCGCTTCCTAGCAAGCTCTACCAGGGCCACGAACGACTCTACCGCATGAAGCTCATGTACACGTTTATTACACGTGTGTCGTGCGTGTGGGAGTGCGTGTGTGCGTGTGTGTGTGTGCGTGCGTGCGTGCGTGCGTGCGTGCGTGCGTGCGTGCGTGCGTGTGCGTGCTGACGAGGCCGTGTTGGTTGGCAGGTTCGTTGGCCAAGAAAACGCAGGGTAATTGCCTCAATTTCATTGCAACATGCTCCTTGTGTCAGTTTAAGGCTAACCATGATCATCGACTTGCTTGACCAACAGGAAAACGACGCTGGTGAAGTGCCTCGCCAATCGGGACAAGGACGTGGGACGGAAGGAGAGGTGAATGCCACCCCACCCACATTCTGTCTCCACTCACACCCGGCCTCACTGTGACTGCGACCGCAGGGTAATGGGGCAGATCAAGGTGCTCGCCCCGCTTACGCTGCGTCGCGGCGCCGGCAACCCGCTGGCCGCCGCAGCTCCGCTGTCCACCGACGGCATCGGTACGTACCACCCTTCCCCCTCCCAATCGCCGCGTGGTTGGTGAAGTCGACCGAGAGCTCATAATTGATTGTAACGATAGATATCGAGGAGTGGACGCTGAAGATGAAGGTGAGGCGAACGCGTACGGGCACGCTCAGTTCGTCGTCGGAGCAGGTCGATGTCGAGTCTCTCCCGCCGCTTCCGCACTCGGCGAGTGCAGAGAGTGCGCCCACCAGCTCCAGCGCTCTTCAGCCGGGCCTCAGCAACTCCGGCAGCCTCATCGAAGACTACAACGAGCCCAAGGACGTCACCCTCACCCTGTGGGACTTTGCCGGTACATTCCAATCATTATTATGATATATATTGATATAAATAGAGAATATAATTTATATAATTTTACATATAGTATTATTTATATATTTTCTTTAATGCATTTGTGCTGTGCAGGGCAAGAGATCTACTACACGACCCATGAGTTCTTCTTGTCGGAGCGATCGCTGTACCTGGTCATCTTCAATCTCTCCAAGGGACTCAACGCGGCCTACATGGAGCACTGGCTTCAATCGATCGTGGCCCGCGCGCCCGATGCGCCGGTTATGATCGTGGGCACCCACCTGGACCAATGCGCCGAAGAACAGGTCGAGGCCATGGCGCTGGAGCTGACGGAGAAGTACTCGGCGCGCTTCCCCAACATCAAGACGGTCAAGTTCGTATCGTGCTCGGTGGGCAAGGGCCTCGGCGCGGTCCAGGAGGCCATCGAGGAGGTGGTGGGCTCGCAGGAGCACATGGGCGAGCGGATGCCCAAGTCCTACATGGCCCTCGAGCGTGCGCTCATCGCCGAGCGAGCCAAGCGAGTGCCGCCCGTCCTCTCCTGGGAGGAGTTCCGCGAGCTCGCCAAGCGCTGCGGCGTCGACGACGACCTTGGTACCCACCATCACCACCACCTCATCACCTTCATCATTATCACCACCAGCGTCACGTGTGGTTGGCGGTGGCTGCTGTAATCTTATCATCAACTGGTGCGAGCAGGGGATTCGGAGCTGCCGCCGCCGGTCTCCGACACGAAGAAGAAACTGAAGGGGCGCCGGCGAAAAGAGGAAGACAAGCGCGCCAAGAGCAGCGACCTCTACGCTGCCACTCAGCTCCTGCACAACTTGGGCTCCCTCGTACGTCTTCGATGTTTTTTCTTTTCTTTTATGCTTATAATTCTCATTTATTATCATCTCAATTATTTATTCTTATTATTGTTATTATTCATAGTTTGTATTAATGGCTTTTGCTTTTGTAATTTTTGCAGGTGCATTTCAGAAACGATGAGAAGCTGCGTAACATTGTGGTGCTGGACCCGCAATGGCTCACCAAGGTGATGGCCACGGTGTTCACGACCAAGCAGTCCTTCTCCAAGAACGGCATCCTGCCCCACTCCAACCTCGCCCAGATCTGGCGCCCGCCCTCCTTCCCGCCGGAGCTGCACCCGTTCCTCCTCCAGCTGCTCCACCAATTCGACATCGCCATCACCCTCAACCTCAAGGTGCGCACATTCCCCGCATTCTTCATCATCCTCCACATTCACTTCACCGCCTGACGTTGTGCACGTGTGTCGTGTTCGTGTGTGCGTGTGCGGTGGTTCGTGTGTGTGCGTGTGTCGTGTCGTGTGCGATTGCGCGTGTGGTGTGTTTCCAGGACACGTCGGAGAAGTTCAGCTTGCTGCCGTCGCTGCTGCCGGACAATCCGCCCGACGACCTGCAGTCGCTGTGGCCCATGCGCAAGCAGCCCGGGGACATGCCCGAGTGCATCGAGTTCGGGCGCAACTACCAGTTCGATTTCATTCCCAAGGGCTTCTTCGCCAAGATCATGGTCCGCCTCCTCTCCCTCGACCTCCAGGCCACCTGTTACTGGCGGTACGCCTCCTCGACACGCACCACCGCACACGCACACGCACACGACCAACGACACGACCAACGACACGACACACAGCTGACTTCATCTTCTTCTTTTTAAGGTATGGCATGGTGGCGGTGGTGGACAACGACAAGATCGCGTTAGAGTGGTCCGAGAGGTCGAAGGTCATCAAGATCTCTCTGCGGACCAGCCGGGACAAGTACGCCGCATTTTCTTTCATTTTATTGTATTTTATGTATTTCAATTATTTGATTTATTCGATATTAATATATTGCGTCTGTCGTGGACAGGCTCAACGCGGGCAACACCAACCGGTCGCTGTTCTCGCTCGCCGTGGGGTGCGCCGACTCGCTGGTGGCGGACTGGTACAACCTCAAGGTAAGTACCCACCACTGGCTCTAGCCAGGGAGGGGGAAAAAAGCTGACAAACTTTTTTGATGTGCGTGCGTAGACCAAGGTGATGGTGCCGTGCGTGCACTGCCTCGAGTGGGGCAAGAAGCGGCCACGCATGTTCGATCTCGAGGAGTGCCGGTACAGCTCAGAACCTCCGTTTTTTTGGCTCGTCCCCTCCCCTGTGTGTGTGGGTGTCGTTTCCTTACACTCAACCGTGTGCTGTGCGTGCTGTGCGTTGGTACTTTCAGCTTGGCTGTGATGCGCGGGGAGAGCCACGCCTACTGTTCGCCGGTCATCGCAGTCCGCTACGACCACCTCGTGCCCGACATCGCCCTCACCGACCTCGCCCAAAAGTACGTGCCCGCTGATGTGCCTCGTGACAGCCGACCATGAGCTCACGCGTACTTGTGTCGACTGCTTCACAGCAAAATCAACTACGCCAGCCTGGACATCAAGGAGAAGATCGGCGAGGGCTCCTTCTCGGTGGTCTACAAGGGGATCTACAACAACGAAGAGGTAATGCATGCACCACCGCACACGCACCACCGCACATCGTCGCACACACCCACCGCACACGCACGCGCGGGGTGGTAACTGCCGACTGCATTCATCAGGTGGCGATCAAGCGGCTCAAGTTCAACGACGAGAAGATCCGGGAGAACCGACTGCTGAAGGCCTTCGACGAATTCAGGAACGAAGTCTTCCTGATGAGGTACCCCAACGCAACGCAACGCAACGCAACGCAACGCAACGCAACGCAACGCAACGCAACGCAACGCAACGCAACGCAACGCAACGCAACGCAACGCAACGCAACGCAAGACGTCTGCAGGATATCTGATATGTTGGGTTATACGACGTTGTGCGTGAAATCACACAGCGGCCTGAAGCACCCCAACATCATCACGATGACCGGGTTCTGCACCAAGCCCTCCTACTGCATCGTCACCGAGTTTGTCAGCGGCGGAACGTGCGTCTTCAACCCTCCACCCATGTGTCGTGTGTGTTGTGCCGTATGTGTCGTGTCGTGTCGTGTCGTGTCGTGTCGTGTCGTGTCGTGTCGTGTCGTGTCGTGTCGTGTCGTGTCGTGTCGTGTCGTGTGTCGCATGCGTCGTCGTCGGTGAGCTCGCGTTGTGTGCTCCTTTCACGCCATCACTAATGAATCGTGTCACGCAGGCTGTTGGAGCTGCTGCAGAACGAGGAGAGCGTGATCGACTGGTCGCTGCGCCTCCGGCTCGCCAAGGACATCGCCAAGGGCGTGGCCTTCCTCCACAGCTGCTCACCACCCATCGTCCACCGCGACCTCAAATCGCCCAACGTCCTCGTACATCTCCCTTCTGCTTCACTGTCTCGTCTCAGTTCGTGCGTGTGCGTGTGCGTGTGTGTGCGTGTGTGTGTGTGTGTGTGTGGTGCGTGTGTGCGGTGGTGCGTGTGCGTGTGCGTGTGCGATGGTGTCTGACGGTGCTCTCGTGATTGCAGCTGGTGTCGATGGACGACGATGCGCCGGTGTTGGCCAAGATCGCCGACTTCGGGCTCTCCGCGGCGATGATGCAGTCGGCCATGGGGCGCAAGG